>NW_016157296.1:70747-78444 GCF_001687245.7 Rhagoletis zephyria
AGCAATCAGCACCATTGGAAAGTGAAGTGACAATAGGCTGGTTTTCTTTATACAGCCCGTTTTAAATTCGAATTATTGTTATAATAAATTACAATTATTGTTTGTTTCCACTTCGGTCAACCGCGCAAATTATTTATTAAAAAATTGTCGTTTAAAAATAGCAGATTTTGTTTACTTTTGAATAAGACTTTATCGAGTGCGCTATAAAGACAGGGGTATAAATGCTGTAAAGAAATATATGTTGAGTCCAATCGGTTTTTTGCTAATGAGGTTCTTGTGTAGGTATAAACAACGCATATTAAAAAAAAATACCTCTCCATGAAAAAATATCGTTATTTTCGTATTTAAAATTAATCGGAATTTTATGGGGGGTTATAAAAACTCGTTTTAATCGAAACATTGTTTTTTCAGCTATATTTGTTATTATTTATTGTCCCAGATGTAAATATTGAATGAACTAACATATTTTAAATATTTACGGAACTACCATTTGTATGCAACCCTGCCTATCCTATATTCAAGTAGATGTAATTCGAAAAATTTTAACGGATTTCTTCAAATCAACCTGAGCTGCGGACATATTGCGAATTCATTTTTAAACATTAACCACTACATTATATTAGTATTAAATACTTTCAATTAAGAAACAATTCTTATTAGAAAATAAATATGAATCGTTTTATTTTAAATATTCCAATGTATATTTTTTGTTAATGCAGATAGTGCGGATTTAACGTATTTTATACCCGTTACATGGGGAACATAGATTTAAGGCAGATTGCTATTAACAATTTTTACACAATTTACGATTGCAATCAATTTCTTTCAATACTATAATCTAAATGATTGCAGGTTGTATTTCTTACGATCAAAACAGATTCCAATATTAGGTATATTATGCAAATGCAATCCAATTTGATTTGAGTTATTCAGTTTTAGATACATTTATATTTCTGTGTTCGTATGGAATAGTAGTTTATGTCGGGAAGCTGGCTTTAGTATAATCCGGCATTCCCTTTATTATTTACAACACAAGGAATTTTTTGATGACCCTTAACAAGAATATGGACGTGCTAGTATCGGAACTATTTCTTGCACGTTTATTTGCCAAAATTTCTTCAACGGCTCGGCGCCAGTGAGGGTATGCTGCGAATGCCGCATTATACTAAAACCAGCCTTTTGACATAAGCTACTATTTCATACGAGTGGGGCACGTGCGAACTGCGGATTTTCCCAGTTGCAGTACTGGAGTAACTCGACACCTTCCTCACCAACAGCTCTGTCCTCTATGAGCTTCTTAATGTAACTGCAAATAAAAGAAGGAAATTTAAGAATAATTACTATCACAGCGTTTCACTTGTAGCGTTTCACTCTTGTAGTATATTGGCTATCAAGCACCAGAAAATTTCCATCACGCATTCCATATGCCACCGATTGTCTTGGATCAATTAAAATACTGTCATCACAGCTTTTTGGTACTCCAGCAACTGGTGTGTCTATGGCGGAGTTATGTGGAGCTGTTGCATGACTAAAATCAATTTGGACTCTTTGAGAATTGGCTTGTTTGTTGCGAGAGCTATTGGCATCAAATGTATGCAAATTAGATTTCCAAACGAGCAACTGTTGAATACAGGAAAAAATTTATATTATATGGTTCCGCTAAAGTGCACTACTACCGTGTATAAATTGGTCGACCTTCTAATAAATCAAGCAATCTTATTGTATCGTCATCGCCGCCAGTCACCAAGAAATTTCCACTTGGGTGAAATGCAACATCATTCTCCCGCGACGAATGCACTGTATTAGCTCGCCTTCAGCTATGTCAAATATCTTAACGCGGTTACAACTTAATGCTAAAGCCACCAGATTACCGTCTGGATGTCATGCCAGCTGTCGTCCCATAGCTCTTCCCCCGGTGAACGTTCGCACACATCCGCCTGAAAATGTATCGCAAATTCTTGTCATCGTCGCACGATGAAATTAACTTACCATTAGGGCTGAATTTTGCTGCGCGCACCCACTTTTGTGTCCAGTGAAATATGTGTAACTTGAATCAGTATTTTGATGGCTGTTCGCCATTTTTCTAGTCTGCAAACGAATAAGCTGACGAAGATGCAAACAAATTCAAGCACATTGTTGCATTCTACCGTACTTTTTAAAAGCTTTAAAATCTTAAAACATATGTGAAAGACTTTTATAATCTGAATATTTCTAATGTCGCAATCAAAACGAAATTTTGTAAATAGCATTTTTAAAAAGCAATCATATAATATTTTTCAAGTTTTTGGTCATATATGTTACCATTTGAATAACAAATGCTACCAAGTTTTAAGAGACTATTTAATGCAACTCAGGTCAAAAAAGAGCAGTTTAGACCAAAATAAGCAAATCTAAAAAACAGATGATCGCAGCTGTGGCCCAGGATGACGTCTATTGCTAAGATATCTCACTTGTATTTGTACACAATGACTTGTTCTCTCATTCCGATCACACATCCAGATGCAATTCGCGCAAAATTTTCTGTTTCCCCCCGGGCATAATTACCTCACCTCATTTACCCAACGGTTTGCACATTTGCCCGCGGTTTGCATGTTTGGGCATTTTGCCCGTATGTGCACATTATGCCCATCGCTATCTTAAAAGATTAAAATTAATTATAATTTTTATAAATACGTTTTTATACATACATATGTATGTAAATAGGTGTGTATTTATATTTTACTTAAAAATCGGTATGTACATACATGCATATTTAATTAAGCTTAAAATTGTACTTCCTAGCTCTTGTACTTCCCCAGCAAAAAACACGATTACCACAGAAACGAAAGTGGAAACGAGCTAGGCGATGGGAATCGCTTACCCTTTCGCTTCAAGAAGGCCTTATTTTAACATGGGCATGCCATTGGCGGTAAGCCCTTACCCGCAGCATTACCATCAAACGAAGGGAGAACGCATGGATAACCAGAATCCAGAGAAGCGAACAAAGAATGCCTCACAGAGAAACTAATGTAGAATGCCTAGATAAGTAGATACTTATTTACTTTAAATTGAAATCAGAAAATGTCTTGAAAGATTAAAATTAATAAAAATGTTTATAAATCAGTTTCTATACATACATATGTATGCATTTAGGTATTTAGATTTTACTTAAAAATCGGTATGTACATACATGCATATTTAATTAAGCTTAAAATTGTACTTCCTCACTCTTGTACTTCACTTCATTGACTGACTTGAACTTCGCTGCAAATTGAACAAAGCAAAACATGATTTTTATGCGAGACAAATTTCTACAGAAAGTAACGGTAGAAAAAGAATTTTTGGATATTCATTCTATTTTTCATCTGACTACGATGCAGCATTCTACTTTGCATTCTCCGAAATGGAGCAAAGAAGTGAAATAAAAAAAAATATTGTAGAACATTCTACTTTGCATTCCCTGAAATGAAGCAAAGAAGCGAAATAAATAAAATATTGTATATATATCTACTTTGCACTACCGGCAGTGCCTAAAAGAAGCGAAAAAATCGAAGGAATTATAACGCTATGCCTTCTAGAACACGTTACCATTAGAAGCGATTACCGATTTTTTGCTGGGACACTTCATTGACTGACTTCAACTTCTCTGCAAATTGAACAAAGCAAAACATGATTTTTATGCGAGACAAATCGTCGCCTGGGTAAAATAATGTCGTATATCACTTTTCAAGATTTTCGGGAAAACGCGATTAAAGTTTGGATATCTATTATTCGAAAACGCAACGGTAGATTTTCCTTAAAATTTCAGGGATTATTGACCATTTCATAAACAAATGAAATCAATAACTTCTGTATATGATTTATTGATAATGTGGGAGTTATTGCGAGTTTTCTTCAAAGTGATTTTGTCGTATATCACACTTTCAAAATGCATGCAAAAAAGACCTTACACATACGACAAAATACTATTGAATATTTTAATAGTCAGAAACACAAGTAGTAATTTATTTTAGTAAAACAAAACAATAGAACTTAACATAAAAATAACTTGCAGTACATGCTTAAAATAAAACCAAAGGAACATAAGTTTCAATATAAAATTCAGTCTGATGAGTTACATAAAAATATAATATTTAAAATACTAGCCAGTATTATTTATATGTTTAAAATGGAAAGATACAAGTTTTTGTCTTCTTCTTTTTCTAAGAAGGGAAGGCAACTTTGTAAGTCCTTTCTTTTATTTCTATCAAGTGTTTTTTTGGGTTTAACTCGGAGATTGTGTTCCCAAATCTTTGTATTTTATTGTTATTTATTGCTGTAATTTGACGGTTGGAAAATGTGCATTTTTGAGCAGCCGAATTAAACACAATTGGCTGGGAATTTCAACGTTCCGCAAACATTTTTCAATTGTGCTATGAACACTATCAAGCCGCTGTAAAGAAGAATGTCCAGGCTCGCCAATTTTTTGCGAAATTTGTTTGATTTGTGGGTGATCGTGCATAAACGGAAGTATAGCAGTTGACGTAATTTTATTACGATTTTGAGGAACGCAGGAATCACTTCATAGTGTTAATTTGATTAGCTCGGGGTGGTCACTAACAACTTCATTCAGTATTTTTATTAATCCACTGGCGATATCGTTTCCACTTCTTCCACTTAATGTCTCATTCCACAAAGCATAGTAAGTAATCTTTTCCAGACCGGGTATAATCAGGATACCAGTAAGATTTTAGACGCTAAGCTTTCTTTTATAATAGAAGCTGGATGCGAACATCTTTGGAAGTGTAAATACGTTTTCCAAGTCATACATTAAAACAGCAGCATTTGTATCGATACTCAGGAAGTCAGCGTCCCGTTCGGCAGTCGTTAATCTTTTTTATACCAAGTGCTTTTCATGCAACTGTACTTCAGCTTCAGAATAATTGGCTGCATTGACCATATACAGTTGACATTTGTCGCAAACGTCTTTTCTTTGTATATAAAAAGAGAAATTTGATGCATGTGTGAATATATTTCTGTATGTGTAGATGCCAACTGGGTTATTAACGGCGGTCTTGTAAAGATCAAAAATTTTTTGTACACTTAGATGGGCTTTTAAATAATAAGTCGAAGCTCTACAATAATGTGATTCAATTGTTGGAAAGCTTGAAATGTGATTCTTTATGTCCATGATTTGATTTTCATCTGTGGGTTGTCTTCCACGCTTATAAATTTTAGATCCGGCCTCGACAGTATTAACTGCATTGTGTTTTGCAAAAAAGTAATAGATGGTTCTTTCGGAGAATGCTAAAGTGCTCAACAAGTATTTTATACAGACTTGAAAAGTTTTGTTGACTACGCTGAAGAGGTAGTGAAAAGATGCCTGCTTTTTAAGATTGTCCTTTACTTCCGAAGTTCTTCGGCGTTTGACAGTTTCCCTTTTCACAAAATTTCCGTAGAAAATTTTTGTTCCACCCGAAGTTAGAGTCCAAAAATGTGAGTGGATGGTTCGCCTTTGCTCTTCAGAAATATTTACAGTGCAGGTGTAGAAACAAGAACTGCTGCAGGTCGACCCCATTGTTCTACCTGGTCTTTGATTGCCGCTTTTGTTCGAAAAGGGTAGACCACGTTTACGAAGACTTTTTCGTACATTCTGCTTCCACAATTCAGGAACTCGTTTTCGTTTTTTTGCAACAGGAGACAACAAAGCACGCTGAAGGAATAATTTGAGAGAGAAATAGAGATTAATTTTTAGGTAGCATATGTATACTTACATGAGCTGTTGTAATTCGACGGTAGCTGCAAGACTTCAACAGTATTGGAAGTAATTGGCGAAAAAATATTGTAGGCGGGTTTATAGAACGTTTTTAGTGTCGATTTAGATTTTGAGTCATAATTGGGATCATTTACTTCGTCATCTGGTGAAAAATCGCTGTAACTTTCATATTCCAGTATTTCATGACGCATTCTATAACAAAAGTCAAGTCATTAAATGTTTTCCAATATTACAGTTACGAGTTTTCTATAACACTTACGAATAAATTTCCTCCGATACACTCGGCGCAGGAGAACCGTCCGAACGCGACGACATCACGACTGATACTGAAATTACTACAATCAATGCATTTCACCATAATACATACGACAAAATTCTACCAAGCGACAACAAAATTTTGTCGTATGTGTCAAGCAATTTAGCACATACGACAATATTTTAATTACAAGAAAAAATGGTTAAATTCTTAGGGAGAATTGTCGTATGTGCAAAACCGTCTACACATACAACAAAAAACGAAAAAGTCGCTACTGACCATGGATATACGACAAAATACTACTGAATATCTTGGAGAATAAGCGAGATATCGACAAACTGATAACACCAATCGAAAGATCTTATTTTAAAAAATATAACTTCATCTATAACTCAAAATCGTCAAAATGGCGCTTACGATAATATTTTACCCAGGCGACGAAATTTCCACAGAAAGTAACGGTAGAAAAAGAATTTTTGGATATTCATTATATTTTTCAGCTGACTACGATGCAGCATTCTACTTTGCATTCCCCGAAATGAAGCAAAGAAGCGAAATAAAAAAAAAATATTGTAGGACATTCTACTTTGCATTCCCTGAAATGAAGCAAAGAAGCGAAACAAATAAAATAATGTAGAACATTCTACTTTGCATTCCCTGAAATGAAGCAAAGAAGCGAAACAAATAAAATATTGTAGGACATTCTTCTTTGCATTCCCTCAAATAAGGCAAAGAAGCGAAACAAATCAAATATTGTACGACATTCTACTTTGCATTCTCCATTGCATTTTCCATTTGCATTGGAGGGGCAGAAGTTTTCAGTTTAAAATAGTTCGTTATTTTTACAGAATGCATTCGGCACGTAGCCCTTTTTGTGCTGGTGATTCAGCGATACTGAAAATACAGTTTTTCTCCTAAATTGATAAATTAATTTTATCTCAAAATATGGATCAGTAATACCGCGTTCACGTTGAAACTCCTAATGATACTAAACATGCAAAGTGTTAAAAGATGCAATTTGAGTCCAATTACTTCTACCCTTCCGAAAGCTTCGTAAACCTTAAAATTCAAACCAAAATATGCATATAGCAGATATATAGAGTTTTTTAGGGATTATGTTAGTTCTAATGCGAATTCATACAAGGTGGTGTTACCAAAGCATCTAGGCTAGGAACGTTAATCCCGGGATTCCGGGATCCCGGCCTTTTTAAGGTCCAAAAATTTACCAAAAATCCCGGGAGTTTCGGGATTTGTAACATGCACCGATGGCAATAATAGAAACTGCTTTTCTTGACCAGTATTGGCTATATTTCTTTTTTATTTAATAATTAAAATTTTTTTATAAATATTACACCGCGTAGTAAATTTTAAACACAGATATCAATATATTCGCGAAACCATAGGACAAATATAGTCAAATTGCGTGTATAGTTTTTCACTCTGGCGCACAGTGCCGCGACTCCATACAAATGATGGACAAAAATAGAAGGAGTGGTCAGAATTGGCTGAAACTTCACACCTAGAAGTATTATGCCCCTCTAATTTCAAAAATGAAATCGGTTTTTCTGTACCGGTTACTCATTTCGAGAAAACCGAGTTTTTCTTGCATTTTTATATGAAAATAGTCATTGTGGACATGTGTTGATATAAGTGGAAGGAGGCATCAGAATGGGCTGAAACTTTACACCTGAAAGGACTATATCACCG
>NW_016157296.1:78469-98586 GCF_001687245.7 Rhagoletis zephyria
TAAATCTTCGTATACCTTTGTTTTTGGCTCCCATACCGTGATGCATATTTAAGTATTTTAATTAGCTGATAATTTTTTTCATTTCAAAGCACCCTGTACCTCTTAATTTATTTTTTTTGGCACTTTTAGCTTTAATTCAACACCTTATTTTTGAACCAAAAGTTTAGATCTTAGGGCATTCAGAAAAAGTATTGTAAATATAGATCAGCTAAAATAATACCAAAAAAGGGCATTTAGTCACTTTTTCAAAATTGAAAATTTTCAAATATTGGAAAAAGTTGGAAGAGATTTCGATTGTTTCTGTTAGTAGAAGGTCNTTGGTTTGTCGCATATATCTTTATCAAAGTGCAAAAGTTGATCTTGCTAGGAATAAAAATGTATTTTTAACAAATTTTTAACTGCGACCACTTTTATGTGCGAATCGCCGAAATGAAATGGTATGTAGAAAATAGGTGTACTTTGAGGGGGTGTGTGAGGCTGAAAGTTGTTTTTATCACAAAATAACTTATGAACTTCTCTTAGTTGGAGATTTAGCTGTAACTTGACATCAAAACATCTAAGTTTCAAGACAGTCGATTTTTGTATTTTTGTCCACCTTCGCGGCACTGTGTGGCGCCAGTAATTCAAAAATGATTTAAAAAATTCAGAGAAAAGTGCTTTGAGAATAATTATGGGTATCAAGTTATAAAGGAAATCCTGTAGAATTTTGGTGCAGAAGGACTGTTAAGTATTGAAAATGTCTTTTTGAAATTTTATCCTTTAAAATTACGCAATATTTTTTTTTGAAAAAATTCAAAAATGATTTAAAAAATTCAGAGAAATGTGCTTAGAGAATAAGTATGGGTATCAACTTATAGAGGAAATCCTGTAGAATTTTGGTGCAGAAGGACTGGTAAGTATTGAAAATGTCCATTTGAAATTGTATCCTTTAAAATTTCGCAATATTTGTTCAAAAAAAAAAAAAAAACATATTAAAAGTTTATCGTCGTTTAAAGTGCAAAACCGCGTATCAACAAAATGCAAAACCGCGTATGTGAAGTTGTAGAAATTATTTTCTAGAGCGTAAAAACACTCATATTTCAAAATGGTTCTCTGTTTTATAAAGCAATCGCATTTCTGGTTAGTATATTTCAGGACGTATGGATAAGGATTGAGCCAAAAGCTTGTGTGAGAAAATCCAATTGCAGAATGGCGATACGCGGTTTTGTACTTTAAACGACGTTATATAAACTCGATAACATCCTCGAATTTCATTCTTTGAACTTTGTCAGCTTAAAAATTACCTATTCGTCCTTGTGACTCCAAAAAATTTACATTTGTTAAATTCTAGACAAATTTCCTATTGCATTTGTTACACATATTTTTATTTTACATTGCATTGAATTTATTTAATAACTTTTGGACTTAATCATATCTTTGAAATTACAAAGTCCTTCAAAATAAATCCTGCGGTCAGAGAAAAAACATAAAAACGCCACTTTAAATAAAAAAAGTAGGTTTCAACCCATTTATTTATTATTTAACTTATGGTAGGAGAGCTTCTCAAACAATATAGAAACAGTTTTTTCGATTTAAACTGTTCAAATGTAATGAATATCTAAATCCCGGGACTGATCCCGGTATTCCGGGATTATCATAACGACATCCCGAAAATCCCGGGATCGAAAAAAGCTGAAAAATTAACATCCCTATTCTAGACGGAGAGCTCATGACCAAAAAACCCATCATTCCTCACATCGATTGAAACTTTTTGTGAGCTTAGCTTGTTAGCCCTCTAGTAGGCCAACTTTTTTATGAGTTGAAAAATTCAGGAATGGGTGAATTTAGCACGAGAAATCCAAAAATTATGTCCATTTCGATCTGTGGCAGTTACTTTTTCCTACAGGGGAGAAAAAGCAAGACCGTCTGGAGACGGACTCGCCGATATACTTACACATATTTTCTTTCTCTTACACAATGTTGACCTACGAACCGGCAATCCCGTCTGCAGACGGTCAAAAATGCAAACTGGCTTTTTATACATATGTCGGCAAGCCGGTCTGTAGATGGTCTGTGTTCGAAAGCAATTGTCTCCATTTCGAATGGTGACATAATTATAAATTTATATTAACACACGGTGCTTTTAACAACGAAATCCACCAAATTTTTTTAAATCAAAAAATTTTTCAAAAGAAAAAATTTCTTTAATTACGAAATTACTAAATAGCAAGAAATAATTAATTTTAGCCGTGTTTTCAAAATCTGTAATTCAACTGCCGATTAAAATAAAACGGATTGACATAACGGATTAAAGTTTACACCGCCGTAAAGGTACGATTTTTTTCTAAAGATCGTGCCTTACGAATATAGAGAAAAAATTATTATAGGTGCCCTAAAAAGGTGTTTAGTTAGCGACCATCTGGAGGCGGTTCAGCCTACTAGAGGGATAATATGTACATATATGAATCGATATCAGGAGGGCTGGCTGCTGAACTGCGGTCTTGATTATGCGTTTTTATCTATCGAAGATGTCAATAAAAACCGATTACTCAACGTACTTCATATGACTGGAAATTTGGACAGAATTTTATCTAAAGTACATATATAGAAAATGAATTCAAGTATGCCTGCCAATTCTTATGGTCTTAAAGTAATTCCAGCCTATGTTGAAAGTGCATTGTTGCAAGTATAAGTCAACATACTTCAGACGGGGTGTCCGTGAGTGCGGGCGTGGGGCAGAAAACGTATATTGTTAAAATGCCATGGCGTATAAGTTAATTATCAACATCAACATTTAGGGCCGGCTACTCAATGTCTGGTTAACACTAATCTTCGGTTAAACATAGTTATCGACGTTTCCGACTCCCTGTTGTATGCATGGAGTCGAAGACGTCGATAACGATGTTTAACCGCAGATTAGTGTTAACCAGACATTGAGTAACCGGCCCTTAGTCCGGTTACGCTTCCAAGCTTGTTCTTATTCACCACGGTTTGTTTTTTATTTTTAGTTTTAGTTGAAAATTGATACAAACTTTTACGGAAATTAACTAAATGAAAAATTAAAATTTTCCGCAGGCATTTCGGGAGGGGTTTGAACCCCCAAAGCCCCTACCTGTATTCGCCCCTGGTGTAAACTATTTAATTCTATTGCCAATTCTTATGTATATTTAAAAATCGGCAACAAAAGTTAGTATCCAGCAAAAAACACGATTACCACTTAAATTAAAATGAAATCGAATTAGGCGATGGGAATCGCTTTTCCTTTTGCTTTAAGAAGGCATTATTTTAACATGGGCATGCCATTGGCCGTAAGTTCTTACGCGCAGCATTACCTTCGAACGAAGGAATATATATTATGTATGTATATTATGTAAATTGAAAATAAAAAATACAGAATGTTTTAAAAGATTAAAATTAATTTAAATTTTTATAAATCAGTTTTTATAAATGCATATGGGCATATCCTGGGTAACGGACGCGACATTCGTACGACTTCAGAGTTAAATAAATCTGAAAACTGAAGTCACTTGTAAACAAATTTGCCGTTGTGTGGTTTTTATACCGTCCTTTGATTGACAAAAAAATTAGGTGCGCTTGCAACACTGACGTAGAGAAAATCGACGAAAAGGAGGGCATAACGGACGCGGCAAAAACTCAGCGAATCCTGTAAGGTTTTCCTTTATTAAACATTAGTTGCGTTCCATAACTCGCAGGAAGTTGCAAGAATTTACAGGAATTTACCAGAAAGCGTTCCCGTACTCGGTTCTCTGACTTCTTTTGCTTTTTGACAGTAACAGGTTTTAGTCCAGAAAATTTGGGGAACGCAACTATTTTTTAAATAAAGTCAAATTATGGACCGTTACAACCAATTAATTTTTAATAAGACGCAATTCATTGTTGGTTTAATTTTGAATTAAAATCTGGTAACAGACGTGACATATCGGACATGACAGATTTTTCCCCAGTACAATATTTTTACTAGTAACACATATCAAATTTAATTTTTTATTTAATTTTTGAGTTCTCTTTACCGTTTCGCGTTTTCAAAACCTTTTTTCGCCATCTGAATACGAAATTTAAAGTTATAAAGCCGTTTGAATTATTTATTTGCATTTGCGGTTTACCTTTTTTGGGAAATGCCCATATGTATGTATTTAGGTATTTATATCTTACTTAAAAATCTTTATAGTACCTAGCATTTTATAAATTTAGATTTATTGTGTTGATGGCTTCGATACGAGGGAGGATCGAGAAATTTTTAGTTTTCTGGAAAGTACTAAATTGAACATTTGCAATTTACATACATGTGTGTATGTATGTATATCGCTGCTATGCTTGGAGCACGGATTGTATCCACATACTCTAATAAATTTTATATGTTCGACGATCCGAAATGTTTTTTTCTAAGGGCATTCATGACAGGCTGCTTAAAGGAACAAACATAATCCGTTTTTGATATTGACAGATGAACAACTGAAAATTAGTTTGTAATTGTCTTTTGTTTTTTTTTATTATTTTGATATTCACAGACAAACAACTAGTTTGTAATTATCTTTGTTCAATTGAAATTATTTTTATACTGACAGATAGACAATTAAAAAATCTCCGTCTTATTCTTTACACAGGCTATCGTGTACACCCTAAGTGGTTTTTATGGCATACTGAAAGTTATTTTATAATTTGCATACTGTAAACTAAGTAAATTAAAGTAAATTAAAGGCTTACTTTTTTATAATACCGTTTTGTAAATAAATGAACTATTTTATGTACACTCTTATAAAAAGAGCAAAGGAAACAATTTTAAGCTCGGTTAATACATTTTTTTAGAATCAAATTCAGCTCTACATTTCATGTTCATTACACCTATTATTAGCAACGGCAGCTGCCGTATTCGAGTGGTTTGAGGCGCGTACTATCACCGAGCAATGTCAAAATTATTTCTTTTAACCTATATGTACGTATATATTTGGCAGTGTTGCCAGTTAGCCGTTTTCCGGCTAGATTTAGCCGGCAGCCAATTTATTAGCCGTTTTGCCAAAAATAATAAACCGTTTATAGCTGATTTTGCATTTGCTTTATTTTCTTAAAATTCAAGTATATCAGTTTCCATTTAATCCATTACTTCAATTTTTACTAATTTAGCGATCCAAAATCGATTAGAAATGGCTAGCCTTATCTCGGAGAAAATTTTCATGTCGAAATGTGTTATTTAAATTTTAAAGAAAATTTTTTCTAATCCGAAAAGTCTTAAAATACTTGGCAGATTTCAATGATATTTATTTTAAGCAAAACTATACTGTGACCCAAACATAAACAGGAACGAACATTTCAGCAAGTTTTGGCTATTCTTCTTTAGTTTATTTAATGCTTATTATTTTTTTATGAAAATATAGCTGATTACTTAACAAACACCATTTAAATCCAAATTTCATAATAATAATACTAATAGATTGGCGCTTAAACATATGTTAGAGTTTAGCCGAGCTTCTCCTCCGATTTGTGGCGTGCGCCTTGATGTTGTCTCACAAAGCGGTGGGGAGGGACCTACAGTTTTACGCCCACTCCGAACGGCGATTGTATTTTTATGAGAAGCTGTTTTTCATGGGAGAAATACACTCGGAGGTTTGCCATTGCCTGCAAAACTTACGAAAATTCTGCAAATTTTATCCAATGTTTTGAACTTTTTAATTAGCATCTTTAGACATTTAAAAGTATAGTACAATAAAGTGCAAATTTAAAGTACCTTGCACTTATCGTTGATTTTTGGAAATTTTTTGTTGGCCGTTTTAGCCGACTTCAAAAAAAGGAGAAGGTTATCAATTCGTCAGAATATTTTTTACCGCATAACTTTGGACCACGTCAACCCATTTCGATAATTCTCTTTCCATCGGAAAGGTAGTGGCTCACAGGTTGTCCCACGCTAATTTGGTTTAGATCCGATCATTAGATCATACAAAAATTAACAGTATTCCTATATTTTATAAGAGAATTGAAGTCGGTTGTGTTTTTGCTTAAAAATCACTTCTTTTCATATAAAAAACTTGTCGAACATACTGTGTATGGAAAAAATGCGTAACACCGTCATAAATCAACGGTAGGGCCTAGCTAGTTTAAATTTGCACCATATTAAACTAAAATTTAATAGACCACAAAACTGCATACCAAAATTTTTTGTAAAGATGTTGGCTAAAAAATTAAAAATTTTGGTGAAATTTTGCAGAATTTTCATAATTTTTCCGCAAAGTCTGAAATTAGAATTTATAAGGTGTTTATTAAGTAATCAGCTGTATTTTAATAAAAGAAACATTAAACATTAAATAACCTTAAGAAAAATAACCAAAATTTGCGAAATTTCGCGTCCCAGTTTATATTTGAGTGTCTGTATTATTCTCAAAGAACGTAGCGGGAATTTTTTTGATATAACACATTTTTCTTTTTGATATGCAGTTTTATTCGCAACACTTAGGAAATAACTAATGAGAATAAAAGAGCACGAATTTCGATGTAAAACACTCAGGGAAGACAATACCTGTGAATAATTATACCATTGTGGCAACATACTTCAAAATAAAATTAAATAGTTTAATTGTTAAAAACTTAAAAAAACGACCGGCTGTTTCGATATAAATTAATAACGGTTTTTCAGCCCTTTCACAGTGTTTATTTCTCAAAATATTGCATAAGTGCAATACTTTCTAGTAATATAGCTATTTTGCACGACAAAAAGTAACCCAGTGCAAATGTTACAATATAGGAAGGCAAAATTTTTTTATAGTAAAGAAAAAAAGTTTGTAATTGATCTCTTTTTTATAGTTAAGTTATACAAAAATTACTTCTGATGTAAAGCTTAACTATGTGTGATGACAGTTTCCTTTGCTAAACAAAAGTAATTTGTAATGAATTTACCAATCTGTGTTTTTGTGATTTGTTTAACGAGTGATGTAAAGCTTAGCTACGTGTAACCTCTGTTAACCAAAAGTAATTTAGTGAATTGACTAGTCTTCGTACTTGCATTTATTGAAATAAATCGTGTTAATTTTAGCTGAAATATTTTAGCCGTTTTTATCATTTTTTTTTTCAATTTAGCCGGTCGGCCCAAAAGGTTCTGGCAACACTGATGTTTGCCTTGAAAAGCTTCTCACAAAAGCCCTTCTGCCGTTCGGAGTCACCGTTAAACGCACACGAACACAATAGTTGCGTTACCCAACTTTTCGGGGCTAAAACCTGTAAAACTATCAAAAAGCAAAGGATGCCAGAGAACCGAGTACGGGAACGCTTTCTGGTAAATTCCTGTAAAATCTTGCAACTTCTTGCGAGTTAGGGAACGCAACTAATTTTAGGAGAAGCTCGGCGAAACACTTAAGGCCGGTCCACATAGAACTTTCGCGTTGGCTTTGGCGTTGCGTTGGTTTCATAGAACGCACGTTAAAGCTCATGCCAGATAAAACTTTGTGGCTTTGCGTGACATTTATAACTTTGCCAGCAAAGCGTCAGATGCAAAAGGTATGCCACAATGAACGCCAAGAAAACAATTTTGTACTGATTTTTTACTCGTCAAAATTGCCGTGGATTTTATTTATTTAGCTTTACAAAATGTCAGCAATGTAATTAAATTTGATGTTTCTGCATGAAAACTCGCATTTGGACCAAACAAAATAAATATTATACCGGTTGATTGTCAACGCGCGCAAAAAGATGGGAGTTGGTCATCTTTTCGCTTCGCGCTGCAGCCTCAAGTGTGTCTTGTAACAGGGATAGTACCGGGTGACTTTTTCAAAGCAATTGCTTTGAATTCATTTTCCTAACACCTAACAGAGTAAATCCTGATCTCTTTTTGTGCTGGCAACAAAATCGAATCAGTGCGCCGATGAACAGCTGAAAAGTGCTACTATTTTCACATCTATTCTACTCTTACTTAGGTAGACTGCACTTGAAGAAAAGAGTGTTCGCCCTCAGCACGATTCCCAAATTCTGGATGATGACATTCCTTCTACTTTGAAAAGGGCAAAAACCCGTGCAACTTTTGACGAATTCAAAGATGCGACAAATGAATCTGCAGGAACAGTTTTTGAAGAACTTAATACGGAAATACAGATTTATTTGAAAAAATCGGAAAACAAAAGTTGTGATGATGTTTTAAAATTTTGGGAGAAAGCTAAAGATTTGCCTCTTCTTAGAAGTCTTTCAAGGCAAATTTTAAACATACCAGCTAGCTCAGCAACTAGTGAAAGAGTTTTTTCTGTGTCAGGCAGAATTCTGGAAGAAAGACGTACACGACTGCTTGGTGAAAACCTCGGCAAAATTTTATTTTTAAACAAAAATATGAGCTAATGTCATTTTAATATTACATACGTTGAATAAATATTGATACCAATTCTTTTTTATACTCGTAATAGATACATAAGTATGTATGTATATCTGCAATTTGTTAAAATAATAATATTGCATTCAGCCCTTGCTAGGCGTTTGGCCAAGCTTTTGTAATAATACTTGTGTGATAAAAGGCTGTTTATATGAAATAAGTACTATTTATATAAATAAAGTTTAAATTTCAAAAAAATGTCCGTGAGAAACCGTGCGTGAGCGTGCGTGATTGAAAAAATAGGCGTCGTGAGAAAAAAATATAGCAGGACGTGAGTGTGCGTGATTTAAGAAACCATCAACGTGAGCGTGCGTGAACGTGAGCCAAAATTACTCACGTGCCCATCTCTACTTGCTACAATGAACGCTTGGCAGCCGCTTTGCTTTGACCAGTGTTGCCGCGTCCAAGAAATAAAGTTTACCAAAATCGGTTAAAAATTGAACAAATCCCGTTAAAATTAAGCAACTTATTTAACGAGTCTTATTAAAACGAAAAATGCTTGTAGTTACAGTTTGTTTCTTCCCAAGCTTGGTAGTTAAAGAAATAAAAAGAAAGCAAGTAAGTAAGTAAAGGCAATCTAAGGCTCAGTTTTGTCGTCAAAAGTAAGGATTTTATAATCTAACAGTTGCCTAATTTGAAAAATATTACAAATTTTTTGAGGCTTTCAACATATGTATACTCCTATAATAATTAGCTGCCCTTTTGCTAGTTTTTTGAATGCATGCATAAAACGAGTTTGGTATCTTGTCACGCAAATGAAAGGATTTAAAGTTGTAGGTCGCCTCTGAACGGCAAATGGTTTTTAAGAGAAGCGATTTCATGGCAGAAGTACATTCGGAGGTTTGAAAATGCGACAACCGCGGATCGGGAGTTGCGTAGAGCAACATTTACCGGAAGTTTATACGCGATCTAGTTGACAATCTTTCTAAAATAAAATTGGAAAGTTTAATGAAATGGTAGCTCTTCTGGCTACTTTAATAAAAAAAATTTACCAAAACGAAGAAAAATTTAACATTTTAACAGGCAGGAAGAATTTAATCAATTTTGCTTAAATCTAAGCAAAACGGCAACGCTGGCTTTGACCACTAAATTAACATACCAACGACAGATAAATTAATATTTCATATCAATAATTGCATGAAAAATGATATTTCTTGCCCACATTTGATTAAAAATTAAAAATATTTCACATAATTTTATTTATTTGCAATAGCAAAAAGATGAGAGATGCTCATCTTTTTGTGTGCGTTAACTTTGGCGTTGGCGTTGCCGTTGATATGTGGACATGTCCATATAATTGTGCGTAGTCAGTTGTTAATCAACGCCAACGCCAACGCCAACGCGAAAGTTTTATGTGGACCGGCCTTTAGTCAAATATGTAAGTAAGGGCCAAATATTTATATATTTATTTATTTTATAATTTAAAAAGTTTTAAAATTTATATAAAAATACTTTTAACGCTCTAATTATTATTTTTTAATTTGGATATAAGGATTATTTTCGATTGAAATAAATTTAAAATAAGTGTTATTTTCTACTTTTATCTTGAGACTATGTGTTTGGAATTTGTTGCGACACCTCGTAATTTATTTGGAACTTGTCGGAATTTTCAGATTTAACGGTGCATATAAATCTAGACCTTGCTTTATTTATACACAAATAAGACATAGTCTTTTATAGTGTTGTACATAAACATTAAACCCTACCTTAGTAACATGGATTACAATAACTTAAAAATTAAGAATATACCTAACAATAATGAGATCAGAGAGTGGAACGGGGGAAAGCAAAGGTAATAGAACAAGTATTAAGACTTAGAAAGAAAGTATAGGTAAACTGCCAATTTGAAGCGTTTTAAATTTGTCTCCAGTTTTAATTTGTGAGGTAAAGAATTCCACAACTGTACAGCCCTAACGAAAAACATTATTGACGTGGCAGAGTACTTGAAGTATGGTACAATAAGGTTGCAAGTACGGCCTGACTGTGCAAATGTTAGCTTAGAAAAAAGATAACTCGGACATCGGGTGTGGATTAATTTAAACATAAATAATACATATCGACTATCAAAAAATGTGGACAGACTGCAATCAAGAATTTTTATCGAAAACTCAGTAATGTGGTCAAACTTTTGCTTTGTATATATATATCTAGCAGCATTGTTAATAAATAACTGCAGCTTCTTCATCGAGGCTCCGTCAGGGCAGCCATATATTAACTCTTGATAGGAGAGTACTGGCACTATTAGGGCTTTAACTAGCTTAAGCTTAATGTCTTGGGGAATATTAAAGGCAGTTTTCCATAGCTGCCTCAGTATAAAGTACATTTTACTGACTACTGAGTTAACATGATCGACACATGTCAAAGTTGTATTTAGTTTAAAGCCAAGCGTTTTAACCACTTTCTCATACTTAACAACACTTCCATTTAAAACAACGGGAGAAAAATTATCCAAGTCATATGGAAAATAGGACAAGGCTATCGTCTGCGTTTTGGACACATTTAGGTTAAGCCTATTGAGCTTTGACCAGAGAGAAACTGATTCCAAGTCTTCATTCATTCTGAATATTAAATCCTCTGCAAGGCCTTTAGGTGCGGAAAGGTACATTTGCACATCGTCAGCGTAGAGATGAATAGATACATTCCTACAGCATCTTACAATGTCATTGAAGTATAATGTAAATAAAACCGGTCCAAGGATAGAACCTTGCGGCTACACCACATGCTATTGGCAACAATCGGGAACCGTTATCCTTAGAGACAACCCTTTTTTGTCTATTTATTAGATAACTTCCTATTAAGTCCACTGCGTTACCACTAAATCCGAAATATGAACTCAGGTTTTGGAGGAGAACTTTGTGACAAACTGTATCAAATGCTTTTGGAAAATCTAAAAGCGTAAGTATTGTAAGGTCGCTCTTATCAAAGGATAGCCGTATGTCATCCATGACTTTGAGCATAGCAGTAGAACAGCTATGCCCACGACGGTATCCAGATTGGTACTGCGTTATGAGACCTTTATCTGTCAGATACTTGATCATTTGATTCAGTAGCAGCTTTTCAAATACTTTGGATAAGGATGGCAGAATACTAATTGGCCGAAAGTCAGCAGGTAGCACTGACTTGCCTTTTTTCGCAACAGGTGTTATATTAGCAACCTTCCAAGTGTCAGGAAATCGAAGTGAAGTCAAGGAAAAATTCAAAATGTGTGTCCAAGGTGATATAATGTAGGGCAAAATAAGCTTAATAAATCTTAAGCTCATTTTGTCCTCACCTACCGCGTTTGACTTAATTGAAAAAATGCCACTCACTACTTCGATTTCAGTGGTATGTGAAAAATTAAACTTACTGCTGAAATTACGGATAAGATCTTCATTAAGTTTAAAAGCATAATCCTTGTCTGGCGGTTTTACCGAAAAGAAGTCATTCATTTCGTCCACATCGATCGTGCAGTTAGCTTTCGTGTCACAACTCACTCCAAGGTTTCTCAAGTTATTCCACAGTACTTTAGGCGAAAGATTGACGTTGAGTTTGCTTTGGAAATAGGACCTTTTAGCATTGCGTGTGATTTGAGTGGCTCAGTTCCTTAGACGTTTATATGCCCATAAAGAATGACATTTATTTCGTGCTCTAATCGCTTTAAGCAACTCCCTGTTGAACCATGGCTGTTTATTGTTGTTAACTTTAATTCTTTTTAAAGGGACATATTTATCGAAAAGATAGTTGACAAGCTTAGAGAACTCATCAACCTTTTCGTTAACATCAGCTACAAACCAGCAGTTATTCCAGGGTAGAGCAGAAGCCTCAACAGCTAAATCTTCCTTATTAATTCTATTGAAATCTCGCAAATAAAAATACTCTGATTACATACATGGAACATATAACATTAATTTATAACTGAGAAAAATCAAGTCGTGGTCACTGACACCATTCAGAGAAAGTTGCTCAAAATGAAATATACTGGACGCATCAGACACGCAAATTAGATCGAGTAAGCTAGGCTTAGAATGGGGACCAAAACGAATAGGGAGGTTATTAACAACATCTAAACCAACACTGAACAAATCATTAAGTTAATTGTTGGCACGTTCATTTTCCACAAGCAAGTCAATATTCAAATCACCACACAACAGTATATGCTCATAAACAGCACTGTGTTTATGAAAATTTGGAAAAGTCTATCTAAATTATAAGACTTACTGGGATTGTATATACATATCACAAGACACCGTTGAATTTTATTATAAAATTCAACCATCATGAATTCCACCTGATCAAAATTATCCGATTTATCAACTATTTTACACTGCAGTGCCTTCTTGTAGTATATTGCATACCACCACCTCTTTCCGCAATGCCTATCATTCCTCATTACAGAGAAGTCACTCAAATTGTAAAAATTGTCATTGTAGTCATTCTTAAACCATGTCTCAGTAACACAAACAATATCAATGCATACCGCCTCAAAAATATAGTTTGGATTGACTTAAACGAGAATGAAGTGGCAAATTTGAAAACCAGGATGGAAATCACTCACCAGCTTCAGCGTAGTCTTCAGATTTAAATCGTTAGAGCTGGAAGTTGAGTTAAATACAGTCATAGATGTAAATAAACAATTCAAATTGGCAGTATAAAAATGAATATAAGAGAAGAGATATGCATAAGGAATGAAGATTGCATACATATAGCAAAGATAGGAGAATATAGGAAATAAGGTAACAAAGAGAAACTGTTAATTGTTACTGTAGAATAAGAAAAATTACAAATTAAGCCTAAGTTAAATTCTAAGAGAAACATGTAAAAGAAGTACAAGTGAATACGTATCTTTTCTTTGCTATGCATATCTTATTATTTATTGGCTGTGCTTAACAGAGAATACACGTCAACTCTGGTGCGCACTAATTTAGGCTCTTCATTGGGCTTCATTCGTATGTAAACATTACCACGTATAGAGAATGCTGACGCCAATTGCTTCTTTCGCTTGAGCTCAGAAGCATATGACAAGACTTCACGGAGTACCTTGGGCAAGCTCTCATATAAATAAAGTAATAATGATGTTGCAGCCACGAAGTTTTCGTGCAAATGATAATGTAGCTGTCAAACTACCAAATTGCCGGCAATTGATGGCAAGATATAAGCTCTGATATATATTGCTCTTGAAGAGCAGTGAGCGGTCTCCATTGGCTATTTATATTCTAACATATGTATCAAGATATAAACTTTATCCTGTGGAGACGGGCAGTTATGCGATTTACAAAACGCAGCAATGGATTTAAAGAGCTGACTTCTATCATACGGTGAGAACAACTTCACAACAATAGGCGAGTGGTTGTTGTTTTTTTGCATATTTGCTTTTGTACTTCGCAGTCTGAACGCTTCACGGAGTGGCGGGGTTTTGTGTTGCGTTGCACTGCATACCTTCGCGAAAACATCAGTCAAACTCTCATCAACAGCTTGCGGGATTATAATGTATGTGTGTTATTTTCTAAAAATCCATATTTTACAAAAATGTTTGCATTATGTTAAAAAATGTGTATGTACTCAGTACGTTCTCTGACGAAAAAGATGCAGCATCTTTTTTTGGTATCCTTGGATATGAATTTTATCAAGAGCTCACGATGGACACTGAATCGATTGGAAATCGACTGCATATATCAATTTGTATGATTCTCTTTTCAAAAAATAACTTCTGTGGTGAGACATCCTAATCAGCGATAATAAGCCTTTGTAGTCAATATTCTCTGCCCTTCGCTTTATCAGCAATTGTTTGTATATTTTTAGTGCAGCGTTCAAGTGTAAATTATATGAAACAAGTAAGAAAGTCTAAGTTTGGGCGGAGCCGCACATTAAATACTCGGCGCAAGTATTAAATATATGCTTTTCATCTTTTCGAAAGCTACTGCTAGATGGTAAGCCGAGGTGTATCAATTTTGAGTATATTAGCGTCCTTAAATTTCGAAATATTGCAGTTTCAAGTATTTCTGAAATTTACCGTTATATGAAAAGCGGCCTCAATTTTAGTCCGATTACAACAATTTTCAACGTTTTGCTTTTATGTGGTAAGCACAATAACTATACCGACTTTGGTACAAATTGGTAGAACGGTTACCGAGATACATATATGTGATCATAAGTGGGCGGTGCCACGTCCATTTTCCAAAATTTTATCATAAACGTATTTCTTGGTAAAGGATTGTTGCAAGCATCAATTTTGAATAAATCAGCTTTAATATTTACTGATTTATCGAAGATTTCGTATTCTCCAAATTACCGTTATATGGGATGTGAGCGTGGTTATTGTCCGATTTCAAAAATTTTCCGCCATTTTGTATGCTGTAGCAAGGCTAACAATTGTGCCAAGTTCGGAAAAAAGTGATGCAGCGGTTGCCAAGGTATAAACATGTAACCATAAGTGGGCGTGGCTATGCCCATTTTCCAAAAATTTATAATATTCTTATTTTTCGTCCAAAAATTATTGTAAATATCAATTTTGAATGAATAATCTTCAGTAGTTACTAAAATATCGCAGTTTTCGTATTTCTGAAAATTACCGGTATATTAGGCGTGGTTATTGTCCGATTTTGTCCGAAAGAAGTGCACGTACCAAGTTTCGTTAAGATATCTCAATTTTTACTCGAGTTATCGTGTGCACAGACGGACAGACGGACGGACGGACATACAGTCACCGCTTAATCGATTTCTCTTTTCATTCTGATCATTTATATATGCATTTTTCTATATCTATCTCGATTCGTTTTGCTTGTTACAAACAACCGTTATGTGAACAAAGTTATAATACCCTTCTGCACAGGTGCGCTCGGGTAAAAAATCTTTAAAATATACAAACGTACTCTTGCAAAGACAACAAGCAATATTAACATCATACATATCAAAAGACCCAAAGGTCAATCAGTTGTCAAAAATTACCAGTCACCACTCATAAGGCATCTGTCAATAGACGTTAGCCATTATATATCAGTAAAAAGGGATTTAGGGAAATCATTCCCACACCAGCTGTTCCGATCCGAGTTCACGGAAACGGATAAGGATGCGGAAGCGGAAGCGGTTACGGAAATAAATACCCAACTGGATATTTTCGACTCCCGTTTACCCGCTAATTTAATCTCCTCACCCTGCAAATAGGAGGTTCACAGTACTTTGGCGTTGTCTACTTTTTTTATTATCGTTACCCTCACAGCGTTGCCTTATTTTCGTTTGCTATGCAGTTGTAGTTACCGTCATGATACAATAATTTTTAGAAGGTAGTTTCACTTCTTCTTCTTATCCGCCATGTTAGCTATATGACAGAAAACGGGTTTCGTATTTTTGTTGTACCAACTTTTTCAAAAAAAAAATCCAGCTTTTGACGTTGGAAAAATAAAACAAAGAAAAGCCGAACATATAAGTAGAGAAATTTTCGAATATTTTGTAATAATTTTCTTAATAAAAAATTAACTGCTGCTTTCGTGGATATTGCAACGGAATAGATGTAAGGACACAGCTATAAGAGCCACCGCACACCACAGACTTTATCGGCCGCCTATTTAAATGATAAGGCTCGCTTGAATATGTACATGAAGATGTATGGAGGTGCGCACATTACACCAGCCTAATCGCTCTGACCAATAAGTTGTGGAGCAATGGAAAGACTAGCGAGCACATCTAAATTGGCGGCCGATAAAGTCCGTGGTGTGCGATGGATCTAATCCATTATAAACAAGAAATATTGCTGTTATATTTTCATTTTTATGATTTTTATTCATGTGATTAGCAGTGGCAAAAATGTATGTATAAAATACGTATATTTATATTAAAAATTAAGTGATCAGTTATGAAACATATAAATCTTTACATGTTCCAGTGGCCACATTGCTCGTTTGTCACAGACACGGTTTATGTCAAAAATTTTGAAGTGAAACTACCTTCTAAAAATTATTGTATCATGGTTACCGTCAAACAATTTCTATGCAAATTTGTTGACAATACGACTTGCAAATGAGTAGCTCGGGCTAACGCGTTAGTGACTCTCTTACCGCCGTTACACCCGTCCATTAGTATTTACATACAAATCTACAGAATTTTCCAGTATTTAAAAAATAGCCGTACACCTTGTCGTAATTCTGTTAAATGGGAATATGCATGTAAAAATACCGTTACACAGCCGTCCATTAATATTTACATACAAATCTACAGAATTTTTCAGTATACAAAAATCGTAATTCTGTATGTTAAATGGGAATCTGCATGTAAAAAAAAATCTATTATACGATTCAATAAAAAAAGGTGCAAAATACCAGTGCGAGGACGAGTTGTGGCCGTATCTCTGTTGTGGGTGAGGATTCCGCGCTGCATTCTCTTTTTTATGCTGCTTCAGCTGCCGCACCAGATTGCAGTACTCGTCCAGGGTTTCAGCTCCTCGCACGCACCCATCTGCAATAACCAACGCTCGTTAAGTTGCCCAAAGCTTGCATATTAGGAATGTTAATCCCGGGATCTCGGCCTTTTTAGGTCACAAAAATCTCGGGATTCTGGCAAATAGTCCCGGGATTTTCGGGATTTGTAATTTGCACTGATGGCAGTAATAGAGATTCCTTTTCTTGGTCAGTATTGGCTATATTTCTTTCTTTTATTTAATAATTAATATTTTTTTATAAATCTCTAGCTCATTATGCATACAACACCGTGCGATAGTAAATTTTACACACAAAAATCAAATATAGTAAAGTTGCGTTTTAAGTTTTTCACTCTGACGTCAGTAATTCAAAAATGATTTAAAAAATTCAGTGAAATCTGCTTAGAGAAAATGTATTGGTATCAATTTACAGCGGAAATTCTGTAAAATTTAAACAGATTAAATTTTTGATACATAAGGACTGGTAAGTATTGAAAGTGTCCTTTTAAAATTTTATCCTTCAAATTTCGCAATATTTTTTTTTTTTTAATTATATATATATCCCGATAACATCCTCGAATTTCGTCTTTCTAACTTTATCAGCTTAAAAAATTACCTACTCGTCCTTGTGAATTCAGAAAATTTTAATTTTTTTAAATTCTAAATAAATTTCCTGTTTTACCCATATTTTTATTATACATTGCATTGAATTTTTAAATAATTTTTGGAATCAATCATATCTTTGAAATCACAAAGTCCTTTAAAATAAATCCTGACGTCAGAGAGAACATCCCTAGTACATATGTTTGTACCAGGGTTGTTGCGAAGATTCGCATTCGCATTCGCAACCGCGAAGCTTCCGCATTAATTTCAACATTCGCATTCACAATAATCAATGCGAAGCTTTTGCGAATGCGAATGTTGTGCAAGTGCACCGATAAAACGTATATATGGCAAACAAATTGACAAATTGTAGACAATATTTTTGCCTGTGGTCGTGGGAGTATTTGTGTAACAAAACTGGTCAAATGTCATATTTATCAACTTTGATAAAAATGTCTTTAATCATATTATTTCTTAAGCTATATAACCTAGCTATCAATGGGCAGCCATACAAGTTCCAACTTCTACTTGACCTTTGACGTACGTCGAAGAGAACATAGTATATTTAACAATGTTGTTTTTAAATACCTGCATTGCTTTCTTTCTTAATTATGATTTTTTGGACCAATCTTAAAAAAACTACTAGACACAAAAGAAGAAAGTGTGCACTATAATTCCTAACCAAATTTTCGTGATTTGCTTTTGATGTTACATACATATATTCGTTTCAATAATTTCAAATGGGGCTCTTTGGGGAATTTATTTTTAGCAAAAATTTTAGCAGTAATTTTGTTTACTTGTCGAGAAATATTTTTTTCATATGGATATACATTGGATCCTTGGCTAAAAACTTCTGCGGTAAAACTGTCCCTTCGTTGCTATTTAAAGTCAAAGAGAAAGCTCCTTCAATGGGGATTTCCAGCAGAAATAATCAACGTCTCGCTTTAAAGAGAATCNGAATTTATTTTTAGCAAAAATTTTAGCAGTAATTTTGTTTACTTGTCGAGAAATATTTTTTTCATATGGATATACATTGGATCCTTGGCTAAAAACTTCTGCGGTAAAACTGTCCCTTCGTTGCTATTTAAAGTCAAAGAGAAAGCTCCTTCAATGGGGATTTCCAGCAGAAATAATCAACGTCTCGCTTTAAAGAGAATCGATGCTCAAATAATTAAAAAAACTATAGGTCTGACCTTTAATAAGATAAGAATTACGTAACTCTCTGAGATTCAAATGCTTATAAAAAACAGGGTGCTTTTTTTAAAAAATAACAATATTCTGATCCGATTCGGCTGGCAGCCACGACTTTGAAAACATAATTTTGTTCAAAATTTTTATTCCTGGAAAATAATAATAAAAAGTATTAAAAATGAATTACAGAAATTAAATCGAAAAACGCTGATGAAGTTACAGATTCCCCAAATTCGAAACAGCTAAAGGAATGAGAATGAAGAATTCTTTTTAAAAAGGTTTAGAAAAACATGACACATTTGGTTTGGCTTGTAAGCGCTGTTTAAACAATGATCTCGCCATATGCTAGATTCTAATTGTTTCTTAAAAATACTTGACATCCGCATTCGCATTCGCATCCGCGGATGTCTAAAATTCCACATTCTCAACATCCCTAGTTTGTACATACAAGTAACTAAAGGCACACAGTGGTCGGAGAAGCTATGTTTTACGCGAAAAGTTAGAAGGGCTGTTACGATTGTAATAAAACTGCGGGATCGTAGTACAGTACATTCCGTTTAGCTGAATCTACTTCCACTGCACACGATTTGGTGTACTTAAGCGAAATGTGCAGCTAAGCGGAAAAACAAAAACTAGAATTTGTTTCAGATAGAAGGGTTCGTAGCCCATTTCTGTTGAAATATTCTAAATGCTACTACATACTTACATATGTATATATATATATATATATATATATATATTAGGGCGGGTCAAATTTTTTGCATCAAAGGCACATCGCGATTATGGTTATTTGGGTAATTTCAAGCATTTTTGCCCAAGAAACCATAGGTCTAAAATGAATTTCGAGCCAGCGATTTTTTCTATAAATTTTTTTTTTTCCAAAAAGTGGCTCGCCTGTTGAAACAGCTGTATTGAAAAATGTGTATCTGGGTGTTTTTGGGGTCGAAGAATCCATTTCTGGCTTTGTTTTTCTTTTGAGGGCCACCAGAGGGCGCTTCCGTACTTTTATTTTGGATTTTAACGCCTTTTTTTCCGAAAATCGACAACATTTTTGCGAAAATCCACGAAATTTGACTTTCTCATAATGCAATTAAATTTTTAAATAGCCTAAAATATTCAGCGTGGAAAATTGGGGGAAGGGAGGTGTATTCATGCCCAACTGATATAGATTTTATTCAATTTAGGACAAAAATTTCGTGGTTTTTTCATTTGTTCTCTGAATTTTAGAAAACAAATTTTTTTCTTATTGTAATATAATTTTCTTTTTTCAAAAATTCAACCTAAAAGATAAAAACATATTAAATGTAAATGTTAATGAAAAAAACATAAACAATTTCTAATGTTTCAGTTTTGAAGTACGTATAACGTATTTTTACAAGCTTTTATTTCGTCGCTCCCAACGAAGAGTAGCACATCTCAAATTACCGTGGAGGACTAGCACGTTTCACTATTCGCGTCGAAGACTAGCACATTTCATTATTCGCGTCGAAAAGTAGCACATTTCAGATTCTCGCGTGGAAGACTAGCACATTTCACTAATCGCGTGGAAGACTAGCACATTTCAGATTTTTGCGTGGAAGACTAGCACATTTC
>NW_016157296.1:99285-106192 GCF_001687245.7 Rhagoletis zephyria
TATTTTTAGCTAACTTAAAACAGTTAAATTAAATCAGGTTAGGGAACTTCCTATTCTTCTTAAACGGAATCGCTATATCTACAAATTATTTTATACTTTTTAGTTCTTGTTGTAATAAAAGCGTGTTTTTAGTTTTTTTAACTATAATATTATTTTTAATATTATTTTGGTAATACTGTTTATCGACATATTGTATGACAAATGACATGTGTGACAGCATGCTTTTTCATTTTCATACTGTGTTTTTTCATTTTCATGCAGTGTTTTGTATGTAAAATAAAAAAAAATAAATAAACAAAAATAAAAAAAATAAATAAACAAAAATAAAAAAAATAAAAATAAATTTTCACCACTGAACATTTTAGGCTATTTAAAAATTTAAATTGCATTATGAGATAAATTTCGTAGATTTTCGCAATAATGTTGTCGATTTTCTGAAAAAAGGCGTTAAAATCCCCAAAAAAAAATACGGAAGCGCCCTCTGGCGGCCCTTTTTCAAAAGAAAAAATTAATGCCAGAAATGGATCGGCCACCCCAAAAACCCTCAGATATACATTTTGGCTACTTTTCAATACAGCTGTTTTAACAGGTGAGCCACTTTTTGGAAAAAAAATGATAGAAAAAATCGCCGGCTCGATATTCATTTTAGACCTATGGTTTCTTGGGTAAAAATGCTTGAAATGACTTAAATAATCATAATCGCGATGTGCCTCTGTTAACTTTTTTGGGCCCATACAAATCGACCCGCCCTAATATATATGCATGCAATTACGCAATAAACTTCAAAAGAGAGTATCATGGCATGCGTTTATGGGTAGTTTTTCAGGTACTGAATAGGGATGGATATCTTTTAAGCAAAAGGGCCTTTGAAAAAAACTGAGTGCCGGTAAGCGAAGTAATTTTGGTACAAAACGAAGAAAACTCACTCAAAAAGAGGGCTGTAGATGTGAAATTTTCGTACAAAATCCATTTCATGAAGCAGTATTTTGGCGAAATTGTGCGCGTACGCGGAAAATGCACCTATGCGAATAGGCACCTAAACGAAATATACTGTGTTTTCGTAATGTAATCAACTGCCAATTTCTCTAAAATTTAGAAAATCCTTTTGAAAATACCACTGATTACGTTTTTTGACATGCTGATCACGAATTTTATGTCAAATTAAAACCTTGGCAGGTGACAGCTGTCAAATGGACTGTGAATTTTTCTTAAAATAGGACAATATTTTCAAAATGCGGCTGATTAGGTTTTTAGACATGATGATTACGAATTTCATGTCAAATTAAAATTTTGAGAGTTGACAGCTGTCAAATAAACTATTAATTTTTCTTAGAATAAGCAAATATTTTTTAAGATGCTACTGATAAGGATTTTAGACGCGTTAGTCACGAATTTACGTCAAATTAAAATCTTAAGAGTTTACAACTGTCCAAGGGGCTATCAGTTTCTCTAGAAATAAGGAAAATTTCCCAAGAATTAAATGTACTACGTTTTAAGGCTCACTGATCTCCAGTTCTGTATCACATGCAAATGTTTCGGTTGACATCTGGCAAATCAACTGTCATTTTCGGTAGTAACACAATATATTTCTTTAGCAAAATTTGATTCATTATAAACGAAGGAACATATGGGTCATTCCATACAATATTTACACCTCAACATTTTTTTTGGGGTGAAATATATTTTTTACATTCTTTATCGAAAAAAAGAAGACACCAATTTTTTTATTTCGTCATGATATTCGAAAATCTCGAAAAAAAATTCCCGAAATTTGGAACTCACGGAGAAGTATATTTTTTCAACTGTTTGCAGTTAATAAACTATTTGTAGGCGAAAATCAGTTAAGGTATCAAAATGTGCGTAATTACCTCGGCTTTCCATGAGAGTGTGAGATGTGAGAGTGTGCTATATGTTCAGCTCAAATAATTTGATCAAGGCCCCTAACAGTTTCTTTAAGATTTTTTTATTTTATACGAAATTCTTCATTTCCAAAACTTTAGTTTTCTCATTTTTAAGTAAAGTTATTTAGATTTAGATTTTTGGAAATCAAGGACGCCATATTGGATTTTTC
This sequence comes from Rhagoletis zephyria, assembly GCF_001687245.7. Lineage (NCBI taxonomy): Eukaryota > Metazoa > Arthropoda > Insecta > Diptera > Tephritidae > Rhagoletis > Rhagoletis zephyria. The sequence continues at coordinate 101,357 of NW_016157296.1, forward strand.
ACTTTGAATTATCAAAAACTAGTTTGAAATGAGCGAGCTTAAGAACTTCAAAATACTAAGTTTCATGAAAATTCTGTAATTTTTTAAATTCTTGGACGCCATATCGGACTCGTTATTGGATTTTTGAAAATTGACTTCAGCTTTGTTAAGACACATATTATAAATTATATAATTCTAAAGATAGAATAAATTACATTAATTTTTAATATTTTAATACACTTTATGTTATTTGGAACACCTACTAAAGTTGGTCTAGTGAAATAATAATAAAATTATAGTTTAAAAAACTAAAACGTCCCTATTATAATTGCCATTCGTACTGTCAACCAGTATGTAACTTGAGAATAGAAATCGCTGCATCTTTTAGGCGCATCAATATTACATAGTTCCATCCCGAGCTAATAAAAGGAAGGTAATAAAAATGACCGCCACTCTTTTTAAAGGGACCTTTGCATTAGTTTTTGGCAAAGGAATTAAGATCCTACTTAGCCCTACTACCTAGTTATACCCTTTTGAAGAAAATATTTCTTGAAAAATAAGCCGTGTTATTAAGGTTCTGATAATTTAGCAACCAAGTTTTATTATGGAATATTTTATATGAATGCATTATTTTCCGTGTTTAAGAAGTAACACCAAACCAGCAATTACTGTTATAATTGAAAGTTTCCATAAAAAAATTGTTAAGAAAGCTATCAACTCATAACTGTTAGAACGTGCCACGATCCAATTCGTTGAATTAAACGGATTCAATGGCTTGCTCAGCAGATATTATTGAAAATACTAATCAAAGTCTAAGAGCCAGAGAACAGCAGACTGCATGTAAGGGAGACTAAATATCTTGGCTGTTCACCAAACCGGTCTGTAGTTTTATCAATAATCTCAGATTAGTTCTCTCATACAAACTCTCGATGTTCACTTAGAAGACACAAACTTAAAGGCAAAGTATTTACCGTTCAATCCATTTTCGCTTATTGTCGACTACAGCCAGGTTTTTACCCTTCTTAAATGGAATGAAGTTAGCGAGAATAACTTGAAACAACCGGATAATCCACAAATTCACATTTTTAATTATGAAAATTTACAACAAACATTGTTAGCATTGAGTGTATGATTTTATATATCGTATATACAAGGCTGGGTCGATTTTGTATGGGGGGGAAAAAGGCATTTGACCGTATTGTAATAGTAATATTATGATGTCTTAGGTCTTAGTCAATTGTTATTGGCCACGAAAGATTGATTTAAAACTTATCTTTAGGCCGCGCAATCGAATCAAAGTGTACGAATTTTGAAAATGAAACTTTGGCTGGTAATATCTATGGAATGCGTTAATTGTTATAAACAGAACGATATATTAAATTAGGGGGTTATTAAATTTAGTACCTCACGTTCATTTATCATTTTTCAATAAGTCTTAAAGTTTTTATGATATTAAGATAAAACTTACAAAAACTAAAATTTTCCCTTATGACTTTTCAATTCTTCATTACTTCAATGATGTGAAAAATACAAAAAGGTGAGACGAGATTTATTTGCAAACGTTTCAATGTTGTCGGATGTTTATATAATACTAAAAGGACCATGGACTTGGTCACGCCGATTTGGTCAGTTATCAATATCCTGGTGAATGGAATCAAACATGTATTGTCAAAGATTGGGAGTCGTTTGATAAATTAATAGTAGTTTCAAGAAGTATTTACATACATTAACATAATACAATTAGGGTGAGAAACGCAGTCTTGAAAATTGGTGCGGAATGGTTTTATTAGTCAACGAAGAGGCACATTTTTCGCAGTTTCTAAATTTGCCGTTATATGAAAGTAGGAGACTTGCAATAAGTGTTTAGACTTACATAAATATTTTAATTAATTCCATTATGTGAAAAAGTCTTTAACATATCCTGGGAAATCCTTTTGAGGACTCTCCAATTGGACGACAGTGCTTTGCATTCACCTTGAACGAAAATAGTCAATCCCTTGCACACTTTTCTGTAATCCGGCTCTTTTTAGAAAAAAATTGGAGATCCACTTAAGTTTTTCGATATAACTTTGGTAAATGTTACTCGATCAGTACGTAAAAATTACTAAATTGAAGGCGAGACTTACCGTTACTGATTTATGATGAACATCGTTCAGATTATAAAAAAATTATTTTAAATTAAAACAAATGTTGAACAAATTTTTTTGTCATTTTCCTATATTTGCAATTTTATATTGTATGCATGAACATAAGTAAACTAATTAGTGTTTCTAGAAGTTGTGCCTATTCAGTGTTTCCATCAGTGTTGCCGTTTTAGCCCACATACTTTTTTTGGCCACATAAATTTAAAATTGCCCCTAGCCCTTTTTTTATCCCTTTTTAGAATTTATTCATACTTGGCATAAAAACGTTGTATATGCTTAATTTTTTTTTTTTTGCAGTCATGTAAGAGATGTATTTTTAAACTAAGAAAGACTGATATATATACATATATGTATCGTATGCTCCTTACGCTTTCATCCATATATACTGTAAAAGTGTGGGGCTGTTAACTTATCTGCTGGCCCTTAATATGCCAAATTTGTTAAACGACCCATCAAGTCGATTGACCGTGTATGTTCTTGTGGTGTGATTGTACCAGCATACTGGTGTCGTGAGTGGTGAAATTAGCTCAATTTTCTAAGTAAAAAGTATTTTGGCGGAAATTTCTTGCCCTATATGACTCAAAGCCATGTTTGTGGAAGATTACGTTCATCGTGAACGTGCAGTTGTGAATTACAAAAAAAAAATAATGCTTAACAAAATGCTAGAAAAATTATGAAATTTCTGCTCTGATCATTTCGATCTTTCCTCAACCTCATTTTTAATAAATAAATATTGTACCAGCATGCTGGTAAGTTATATGCTTCGAGCCTGATGGTACAATCACTTGATGGAACCACCAAGCTGGTGTCGTATATTTCCCCTTTTATACAAAAAGGTTTTTGGTTGGATAAAATATTAGCTTTTTTTCCAGAGTCCATTGTTTTTATATACCATTACTTATTGAAAATGTTTGCGTATATACTTATATATATATATGTAAGTAAAAAATTTTAGCTACCATTTTTAGCCACAACGATTTTTTTAGCTCTTTTTTAGCCCTTTTTTTAAAGGAATTTGGCTACCACTAAAAATTATGCGCGGCAACACTGGTTTCCATATTCACTTGCATAAACAAAATTTTTTCACGATGATGCAAAATAATGGCTTTTCTATTATAATAATTATAATAATAGATTGGCGCTTATACATATGTTAGTGTTAGGTCAAGCTTCTCCTCCAATTTGTGGCGTGCGCCTTGATGTTTTCACACAAAGTGGAGGGACCTACAGTTTTACGCCGATAGCTGTTTTTCATTGCAGAAATATACTCGGAGGTTTGCCATTGCCTGCCGACCGCTGTTAAAAAAAACCTTTTTTTCTAAATTTTTTTGCGATGTTGCTTTGACCAGGGCTTGAACCCAGGCGCTGCGGAGTGGCTTTTCTATTAGAGCTACCGAAATTGTTCCTAAGTTTGCAAAAATTCGCAAACTATAGCTAATATTAAAAATAGATTAGAATATTTGGAACCAGCGACCTAAATGCACGCCAGAAATATTAATGTTGTTCTTTGCATCTTTCGACTATAGGCTAGTGCAATTATCAAGAGAACAACTAAAAGTTGTTTTAAATAGATAACTTTGAGATTAACGATAAGCTAAAGGGCTGCGAGAAATAATATTTGACTTTATCTTTTGCGTTTGGGGATTCATCATCTAATAATATGCACCACACCTTTTTGTTGAATCCAGAATTTTTAACAAGAATTGGTCTTATTCAACTAGTGTGCTGTGGGTCACTTGCTGGTCGATGCGCGGGCTCTTACAATTAAACTAAAATACAAATCTTTTGCAGGCTTGTTATTGACTTCATGATACAATATATTTTCACTATTACCAAGGGATTTGAGTAAAATTAGATTTTCGACCCGCCCTTGTATATACATAGGAAAAAAGTTAGGGGAGGCCCAAATTATCGAGCTAGCATTTCCTGGTAGTATTTTGAATATATAGGAACAAATTTAGAATTTAGGGGGGGCGGCCGAGCCTGCCCCTACCTGGCTACGTCCATGGAAACACGGAATCAGCACAAATTCGACAAACATAAATTAATTTACTTATTATTATGCATGCAATACAAAAATTGCAATTAAATAAAGTTCACAGGAATCTTAGTTCAACATTTATATTCGTTTTATATACTTTTGTTAAAATCTGATATCTCTGTCTTTTTCGACAAAACGTTCCTTTAAATTGTATGAATAACTTCGAAATATAGGCAAACGATTACGGAAAAGTGTGCCATGGATTGACTTATTTAGTTCAAGTTGAATATAAAGCTATATCTCCAATTGGAGAGTCCCAAGAGGAAAATAATTACATACGTATGTATATCCAAATAATTACACTGGTCTACAAGGGTTTTGCGAATAAGACGGGACCTGGTGTTTCCGAACGGATTTTTCGTGCTGAACACGAATCTGGGGTCCAAAACTTCCCATCACGTCACGTTTTCGAGAAAAAAGGGGTTACAATAACTGTTGCGGTGTTTCCAAGATATTTTAACGCCCTTGAGTCACAAGTATATACAAGTATCATATTTTATCAATCATACCGATAATTTCATGTGTAAAAGAATTAAAAATGAAAATGAATAAAAAAATTAAATCAGCAAAATGAATAAAATTAAGTGAAATTAATGGTTAATTTCTAACTTAGCCTACATTTGTATGTATGTAACTGAATCGCCTAATAATAGCTTTGCATATAAAAAGATT
>NW_016157296.1:109931-125919 GCF_001687245.7 Rhagoletis zephyria
ATCCTAATTTTCGAGCTTAACTCCCTAATCTGTTATTAGAAAAAGAGATTAGCCATGCAAAATTATAATTAAAAATATCTCAGATTAAACCGATAACTTTTTGGTGTCCAACCTAGTTTTATCGATTATACTTGCGAAGAAGAGGAGGAATGTCAAATGTTAAAGTAAACAAAAATTGACGCTGGTAAGGAAAATAGGTTTGTAAAGGTATTTTTAATAAAATATTCAGTTAAAATATATTTAAATGGCATAATATGTGTTGCAGAAAAAAGTGACCACGGTGGCACAGAGAAGAAGTTTAACTTTTCCTCGAGTTGTGTGAATAACAAGCACAAACGAGCTTTGATTGAGATTATATTTATATGTAAACGTACTTTTATGCTTTGCCGTTCGCATATGCTTACACATCAAATTTCATGAGTACCTAGTACTCACGCCCTTTTTTTAGTTCCATTACAAGGAATTTCATATTGCAATTGGAATAAATTACGTGCAAGTAATGTAATTTTTTTTTCAATTCCTTAGGAAGGAATTAAAAATGTAATTGATGTTTTTCAATTCAATTCAAAGGAATTGAAAAAAAAAATTTTCCAATTCCAATTCCAAAAAAAAAATCCAATTCCATTCCTCAAAGTAATTTAAAAGGTAATAGAAAAATTTTTTAAAAAATCGTTTACTCTTGAATTGCAAAAGCTTTGTTTAAATTTCTTGGTTGCTAACTGCCTTGAATAAATAACTTATACCTAAGTAGTACATATTACTAATTGGACTTTAAGAAAGCAGAATAACTTAAACTGTAGCTGTTCAGTTTATAGGGTAACCGTTAAATTTTCGGGATCATACCGCGAACGCGCTTCGCTGCATATGAGACCCGTATATGGCCAATCAGGCATAACCCGCCCGAATACTTTCATGCTAGCCTTTCGATGAAGAACAGTCCGGACTGTTGCTGCCTCGGGCACTGCTGTTCTGTTGGACTAATTCCTGCATATCTATAAAATTGCATTGTGTTAATTGTGTATATTATGGTACCCTTAATGCTACCCAAAATGGCGCGCCCCACTGAAAACTCGTGGCCCCCATATTTTTTCATGCCAACGTAGACCCCCGCCAAGTTTTCCGTGGACCCCTGCGAGTCCACCTGGACCAATTTGGGAATGACTGTTCTAGCACGGAATGACCTTGGATTATTTCTGATTAAATCCTGCAGCACAGCAACAGACTAACTGCCGGCAAGGTGGTTGCAGGTTTGGATTATCAAAAACACAAACCAAATTCGGTAAATGGTGTTTAAGGAGAGTTCAACGAAATTTTTATTGAAAAGGCGAGGGTCTTTTCAAAGAGTAAGTTCTTTATTGAAGCAGAATAAATTTCGAAGTGAAGAAAATTTATGACAAAATTGAGTGTGTTTATCAAGGCGAATTTATATAAGGTGGTGTTACTAGCTCAGCTGATTTCGTGTATGTGTTTCGCCGCACGGCTTCTGATATCAAATTGAAAAATTTTGTTTGAATTTCTGCACACACTCTTACAGATCTTGACAGTTTATGCCGCCAAAGCAAAAACAAAATACATGTAAATTTTTGTTTTTGTACTCCTGCTATCACTTTATAATTAATTCGCCTTGGTGTTTATTTTATATTAAATGTTGCTTCAATTAAAAATTCTGTAATTGAACAAAGTTATTTTGGACATAGTTGTTTATGCTTTTAACACTCCTCCTCTTTGATCAATTCTTCTAAACCACACATTTGCCAAAATTTTTGTAATTTTTGTTTTGCTAGAGGTTTAGTTAGTAAGTCCGCTATCATTTCTTCTGAAGCACTATACTGAACTGTAATTATGTTTCTTAAAAACATAGTCTTTAATGAAATGATATTTTATGTCTATGTGTTTAGACCTTCCACTAAAATTTTCTGTATAAAGCGTTTTTATACAACTTTGATTGTCTTCATATATTTTGACTGGCGCTTTTGTTTCATAACCCATATCTTTTAAAAGCTCATGTAACCATTTAATTTCTTTAGTAGCTTCAGCAAGTGCTATATATTCTGCTTCAGTGGAAGAAAGTGATACACAATTTTGTTTGCGGCAAGACCAAATTATAAGTCCTCCATTTAAATAGAAAACATAACCACTATGTGACTTCCTATCTGTGCTATTTTCCCCCCAATCAGCATCAGCGTACCCGTGAAGCTCTAAATCGCTGGAATTAACATTGCTTTGCCGCAAAATGTAATTAATGGTTCCTTTTAAATATTTTATAATACGCTTCACCTCATTCCAGTCGTCTCTGGTCGGATTACAAGTCTTCTGTGCTAAAATGGAAACACTTGCCGCAATATCTGGTCGCGAGTTAATCGCCAAGTACAATAAACATACAATGGCTTTTTGACACAGTTTATTATCTGGAAGTTTTTCGTCAAAAGAATTTTTAGAATATGAAACTGATAAAGGAATGTCTGATATTTTTGACTCTTGTAATCCGAAGGTATTTAAAATATTTTTTATATAATTTCTCTAACTCAGTAAATAATTCCCGTCCATATCTTTATGTATTTCCATTCCTAAATAGTGCTTGATTGGACCCAAACTTTTCATTTCAAATTTTGCACTTAGACTTTTAAAAACCTCATCAATCAAAGCACTTCTTTTACATCCAACAAGAATGTCATCAACATAAACTAAGAGAAAAATTCTTTCACTCTCTACTGTCTTAGTTTAGAAACATGGATCAACTTTACTTTGCTGAAATTGCAAAAGTACTTTATGTATAGTTTGATACCATGCTCTTACAGCTTAGCCGTAAAGAGCTTTCGTTAACAAGCACACCTTATTGTCTATTTGAAATCCCGGAGGCTGCTTCATATAAATTATTTCGTCAAGATCACCATTCAAAAACGCTGTTTTTACAAAATTCTGGTTGTACTTTGCCTAACTACTGGAGCAAATACAGCATCGTAATCAATACCAAACTTCTGATTGAAGCCTTGTGCTACTAACCTTGCTTTAAATCGTTCAACATTAACGTTTGTGTCTATCTTTTTCTTGAATACCCATTTACAACCTATAGCCTTCCTACCTTTTGGAAGATCTACAAGTCTCCATGTTCCATTATGCTTTAAAGACCTTAACTCTTCCTGCATCGCAGCCATCCAGTGATCCTTCTCCTCCTTAATTTTAATTGCTTCTTCAAAATTACTTGGATCTTTAGTTAAAGCTGCTGAGTTTACACTTTGGTAACCTAACCTAATTGGAGGAATACTCTTATTTACGCGACTAGATATCCTGCGAATGGGTGCTTCAACAGCATCACTACCATCTAGAAACTCTTCTTCAACACTTGAACTGGACCCACTATCTTGAGCAGGATTTTCCAAACATGATGCATCAATACCCACACTTTCTACACTAATCTTTTCTTCATCTATATAATCAACTGCTTGATCTTGATGTGCTGTTAGTGATGGACCACTGCTGCCAGTACTAGGCAAAAATACGTGCGTATTCCTTTTCTGCTCATCGGAACTAGAATCAGCTACTTTACTATTTTGTTCACCATTAAAAATTACATCTCGCGACACTAAAATTTTTAAATTATTCCTAGCCATTAAGCGAAACCCTTTGGAATTCTGGCCAATTCCAATAAATACCTTTTTAGTGGAAGTAACGTCAAATTTGTTTCTTTTTTCTTTCGGTATGTACATAACATACTGAACCAAATATATGAAACATCGAGTAAACAGGTTTCTTTGACATCCATAATTCAAATGGCGTTGTACTTACACTACGGCTAGGCAAGCAATTCTGCAAAAAAATTTCATAAATTATTGTTTCACCCCACATACATTTTGGTAACTCAGCATCCAAAACCAAACACTTAGCCATTTCAACTAAAGATCTGTTTTTTCTTTAAGCTACTCCATTTTGCTGAGGACTGTATGGTGTTGTATACTGAACTTGTGTACCACAGCTAGCTAAAAATACCTTAACATTACCTCCGATATATTCTCCACCACGATCTGTCCTTATAACTTTAGGGTATTGATCAAACTGATTCTTTAATAATATTCAAAATTCTTTAGTTTTACTAAGCACTCCATCCTTAGATCTCAGCAAAAATATCTTGCAATAACGAAATATCTGAAGCCGCTATTAGTAGACGGCGAAATAGGACCACAAACATCTGTGTGAATAAGACCAAGTTTATTAGCACGCCTATTATTACTTTCTTTTGGAAATGGTAACCTTGAAAATTTTCCCTGAAGGCATACCTCACACTTACTGTTATTTGAGCAATTGACTATTTTCATATTTTGTGCTAATCCTTCTCTCTGAACTTTTCTAATAGCCCCAACATCCTTATGTCCAAAAACACGATGCCAATAGTGTACACAATTTAATCTGCAGTGACTCGCAGACATAACTTGATGCAAGTGAGTGTTAAGTATGTGTAAGTCATTGTGTAACTTAGCTGTACATACAATAGCGTTGTTTTTTTCAATAATACATTTATCTTTTTTAAAAGAAATTTCGCATCCATTTTCAACCATTTTTCTTACCGAAAGTAGATTTGAATTGAAATCCGGCACGTAATATACATTATCGATATTGAGAGTAGCACAACCGATTTGTAGTTTGCAGATGCCTTTTCCTTGAGAAAGTGAAACTTTTCCATTGGCCACATAAATCAAGCGGAGTAAACCACGTTTACATCAAGCCACGTTTACATCGATGGCAATGGGACACGTTACACCGGAATTAATTACCCAGTTTTGTTGATTGCTGCTTTTTCCAGACGCGCACCAAAGAGCAATTTCTTCCACCGCTTTATTCACGTCCGTCTTAGTCTGCATCTTATTTTTCGAAAACCACGACTTGTATTTTAAACAATTTTTCTTGACATGCCCGGTTTTATTACAGAAATAGCACTTCCTCTTTTCTCCGTTTGATTTCTTCACAATCTTCAACGCAGAAGTCTCTTCACCGCCCTGACGAGCAACTTTCTTCCGATACTCCTCGATCAGCTTATTTGGACAATGCTCTTCGTTAGTTCTGTACCAGACCGAACTTCAAGCGCTGTAATAAGTCCATCATAGGTCACTGGTAGACTGCACAGTAACATCGAAACTTGCACTGCTCCGAAACATCTTTTGCGCCCAACGTCATCAGCTTATCAAACAATTCGTTCATCACATCCACGTGTTTTTCCAAGTTTTCACCCTCACGCAATGGAGTGCTGCATCAAGTGTACCTTGGAACTTAAATTCGGCTTCTCGTGCTGCTCCTTCAGCTTAAGCCATGCGCCTTTGTGCATCTACACATAGACTGATGATGGCAAATGCATTTTCATCTTTCTTCATGAGCATCTGCGAACTGCCTTCCGGAACGCCCGTTTCCACAATGTCCCATAAGTCCTCCTTTACCAGATACATACGCATTTTAAATTTCCAGTTGTAGTAATTACCTCCATTGAGTTTTTCAACTCCGAAAAAACCTTTATCCGCGATAGTGTAGTACTAAAAATTTCCAATCCTTATCGCGTGCAATGCGACTTTGAAAAAGTTATAATCTATATATAAATACGCCACAAGAAAATTTTGCAATCCCTTTTTTGAAGGCACCGTATACTCGATTTCAATGAAACATACACCGATTTAAAGGATATAACTTGCTCTAATCCAGAAATGTTAATCCCGCTACATAGGGGGCGTGGCATCTGATATATAGACTAAAATGTGAAAACCAATATATCTCTAAAACCAGGTATTCTGGGGAACTGAAACTTAGCACAGATGCATAGATTGTAAATACCCTACTTACGGCGAAAAGTGGTGAATAATGGAAAGGGGGGCGTGGCACCTCCCATACAACCTGAAATTCTCATATCGCTTATCTCTGGAACCGCTTATGTTAACGTCCTGAAATTCGACACAGCCACATATGCTATCAATACCGTACTTACGGTGAAATGTGGTAGATTTTGGAAAAGAGGGCGTGGCACCTCCCATACGAACTGAAATTCTTCTATCGCTTTTCCCAGGAACTGCTTATGCTAACGTCCTGAAATTTGACACAGCCACATTTGCTATCAATACCGTACTTACGGTGAAATGTGGTAGATTTTGGAAAAGGGGGCGTGGCACCGCCCATACAAACTGAAATTCTCATATCGCTTATCTCTGGAACCGTTTATACTAACGTCCTGAAATTTGACACATCCACATATGCTATCAATGCCGCACTTACGGCGAAAAGTGGTAGATTTTGGAAGAGGGAGCGTGGCACCTCCCATACAACCTGAAATTCTCATATCGCTTATCTTTGGAACCACTTATTATAAGGTAATGGAATTTTGTACACCTACTTTTATACACATGTAAAATCGCAAGAATCATTCAATTGGGAACCATTTGCTCTCAGATTTTAAAATCGCATTGAATGATTGTTGTTTTGTGCAAAAGTTTTTAGAAGGATCAGTGTGCCTTCCGATAGGTGCCGCAGGGATTGAGAGCTATTCTAATAAATCATATTTATGATCAGATTTATTTCACTTTTAGAACACATATTAGTAACATAAAATTTGGTATAACTTGGTAGCCCACTCGTGTGATGTAAAGATATTGGTATCTAGCCCAGTTTTGATAAAAACCCAAGTGAAACCGCCGCTAGAGAATGAAATATTATCTTTTGTTGTAAACATTCAAGTTACTTTCTCATTCTTCTCATTTAACGTCCAAGAGGCTCTCAGACAAATATAATCGAAAAACTTATTTACAGTCTGAATTGGTATATGTTTGACATATTACCCTGCAAAAAATTGTGCGACTAATCTCTAAAGAGAGTATTCCGAGATTACTCTCAATCGGGTACAATTGGGCATTAATTAGTCCCAACTAGTCTAATACGGGTACTAATGGAGGTCAATTAGTCTCGACTCATCCCTTATGGGTATAATTGGAGATCAATTGGTCCCCAACTCATCTCTAACGGGTACTATTAACGATTTAATGATATGTACGCACTTAGTCAATGAAATTTCATGTGCGGCGTTGGCATACACAGAGAGTATTCGCCTAACAAAACTGAGCAACCCGGTTCGAATCTCAGCTGGCGCAAATTTTTATTTTTATTTTTTAAAAGTGATTAGTCGCTTTTTATACCCTTTCGGGTATAAAGGTGAACAATTAGTCTCTTCATAGGACATGCTCGAACAAAAGCGATCAGTTCATTCCATATAAAGAGATCAAAAGTGGTATTAGTCGCATGCTCCTTTGCGATTGCTCCCGGAGTCATCCCGGATTAGTCCCATTTTTTGCAGGGTAGTCAGTGATGAACATCTCATCCATACATACAAATACATATGCATATTTTTTATAAAAGAAAATCGAGGTTCCTTTTCCGGTCTATTTTCAAAGGCTACTAAAGGAATTTGGACATTAATCAATCTGGTATTAACGTTCATAAGAAAAGGCAAAACAAAATAGCGAAAAAGGCAGGAAAAGGCACTAGGTATTGCAAAAAAGGCAAAATAAGGCACTAAAAAAAATACAGAAAATACGAAGAACAATCAAAAAATACATTTATTTTAGAAATGTTTATATTACAAGTAAAAAGAGAAAAACTATGAACTAGTTTCATTATATGAAAAATTTGTACTTTAAATCTTTGACTATTTTATCCTTTCGAGTAGTAACATTGAACCACAAGATGCATTTTGAAGTTTTCTGGCAGCATTTTCAATCGATTTTCGCGAAGAAAAGCCTTGAATGTACTAAATGTGCGCTCGACGCAAGTTGATACAAGTGGAGCCCAATTTAAATATGGAACGTTTGAAACGTTCATATTATCAGGAATAAGGGCGTTTTCCTCGCCCTTTACAATTTTATCCACACCCCTTTTTGTGTCCAAGCCTACGTTAGCTGAGAAAACGGCTTTGAATTTTTCCAACACCAATTTGGCAAGAGGTCCCTGCGCTTCCATAAGCCGCATGGGCATGTGTATATTTATCATTCTTAAAAGAAAAAATTGTAAATGCTATACCTAATCACTTTTTTAAAGGTAGAAAAGGCAAAAAAAAGGCAAATATCTTAAAAAAGGCAAAAAAAGGCAACATCAAATGTGTATATATGGAATCAGGGAAAGCTAAATCGTGGACATTCTTAATCGAATATACTCTATCTCTTTAGCAGAAAAAAAGGCAATTTCCATAAAATCCGTTCCCTGCTAGTGACCTTTATTACGCTAGGATTCGTATGCCCATAACCTATTGAAAAGGCGAGGATCTTTTCAAAGAGTAAGTTCTTTATTGAAACAGAATAAATTTCGAAGTGAAGAAAATTTATGACAAAATTGAGTGCGTTTATTTTATATTAAATGTTGCTATAATTAAAAATTCTGTAATTGAACAAAGTTATTTTGGACATAGTTGTTTTATACTTTTAACAATTTTTTGCATGGCAAACTCCGAGTTTAAGAGTAGAGTTTAGCGATAAACTCCAAAATGGCCCATAAACTCGAGTTGGTGGCTCAATGAGAGCGTAATATTACTTTAAGATAGTTAACAATCCTATTGAAAATATTGCCAAATCAAGATTTCTCAAATACCTTTCGTTTTGTACCTATACTGTAAACATGTGCAACCCTCTTCGAAAATATTTTTGACTGTTAGCTTTCTTAAAACTGTCTAGTTTGACACGCACATTGTAATATTTCCTTTATTTTATCAAATGAACTGAGTTAAAATTTACAAGTTGGTGGCAACACTCCTCAAGAACATCTCCAATGGCTATCTTTTTTAAACTTCTTTAATTTGATACCCACATTGCAATATTTCATTAATTTTATAAATTTAATTGAGTTAAAAATTTCCAAAACAGGCAACCCTCCAAACTTTTCTACCATAAATCCTGGTATTATACCGAATATTAAAAAAAATTATTCAAATCGGTTCAGCCGTTCTTGAGTTTTGAGGCCTTGTAAAACGAACACCAGTTTTTTATTTATAAAACATATACATTGATATAGATAGAAGATATCCAATGTGTGGTCTCGATTTTAATCTTTGACTACAACAAAAATTCCACATTCCACATGAACTTTCGCTTTCTAAATTACTTTTACAATTCCTTTGAGTAATTAAGAAAACTAAAGTCATCTTGCAATTCCAGGGCATGGAATTGGAAAAAAATCAATTACACTGACAGTCCCTTTCAAAGGAATTGAAAAAAATTACATTATTAGCACGTAATTTACTCCAATTACAATATGAAATTCCTCGTAATGGAATTAAAAAAAAAAAAACAATTACATATCCGCATTCGTATCCTCATTCGCATCCGCGGATGTTTAAAATTCCACATTCGCAACATCCCTAATATTCATATATGTCATAAATATTATGACATAGAATAATAGTAGTGTTAGAATTGTAATATATTAGGGGTCTTCATCTAAAGTGATAGAGGGATAAATTTGCTTAAATTTATCAGTTTATCCGCACTCTTTTATGAACGCACCTTGGTAAATAATTGCATATACTTAACTGTTTATTATTTAACTTATATTTCTAGTTACGTTTCATTCTTAATTCGTCAATTGTGTTCATTTGCTTTTATGTGTTCGAAGCAAAAGCGGCTACCTGGCAACCTGTAAAGGTTGAATTTTGCTAAATTTATACATTTATCTACCAAAGTCGTTTGAAAAAGTGATAAAATTTGGTTAAATAGATTTCCATACAAAGTTTGACAGTTCATTTATCAAAATGATAAATTTATCACTTTATCAAGTTTATCAAGGGTTTATCACTTTTGATGAAGACCCCTATTATTTGAATATCTGTAGGGTTGCATTTTATAATTCTTTTATGCCATTACAGTGCCTGAATGTCGTTTTATATTAATTTAGTCGTAAATTAAATTATATCCCGGGATCCCGAGGACTTGATCCTGGGATTCCGGAACATAAAAAAGGGTTCGGGACTCCCGGGACTCTTGCGTCCTCGTTCGCGAACTCTGGACAACGTGAGCAACCCATGTGCGAGATGCGGTAACAAATCCGAGAGGAGCCTTGGGTCACGGCAGAACGAGAGGGAGCTTCGGTGAGGCCACTCCGACTTATTCGGATTAAGGGCTCACTGAAGTCTGCAGCGTCTGTTCACCAGTAGGTGCGGCTGCAAGCGGGTGTCTGCTGGGAGCAAGCGGCTCGCTATATAAATGTGTATTTGGTTGTGAAACCACCCCCGTCCCAGCAATGAGTTGTGCGCTGGGTTTGGGACCCACCACGTAAAAACCACTTCCAGTGAAGAAGCAAGGCAAAGCCTCGGATAAGACCCCCCTTATGATGACGACCATGGCAACGCTTAAAGGACTACGATTTGAGGGCATGCAAAATACGGGATGTCCCGGAAAATACGGAACATTTGGCAACGCTACTGGTCACCCTAATGCGATTTCATATATAGACAAGCCCCGATTACAGTTTTATTGCATATGTATATATAACGTGATTAGTTACAGTGATATGAATAAGAAAATATAATTAAATAATTTTGTCCAGCTAGCTTCTTCTGAACCACTGTGCGATGTGATAAATAAAAACCCGACTTGAAAGCAAATTCCAGTCAATACACTTTTGAATTTCTGAGGTATTGAAATTTGGATTATCCATCTGTTTTGAATAACAGCGAACTGGGTTAAAGCGTTTTATGTGTCGGTATAAAAAAGGTAAAGTGAAACCTCTCCTATAGGACACCTCCATTAGACGGACATCTCCCTTGGGCGGACATTTTTTTCTATACCAAGTTTTAAGCATAAATTTCGGAACAAATTACTCTCTCTTAAGCGGACACTCTCTTGGCCAGTCGCGGACAGTTAATTTGCATAAAATTTACACAAAAACCTTTATTGAGCGGAAGCGAACTTCTTATCAATGGATATTAAGATTTCTTTTCAATAACAAATCAAACAAAAACCTCCGTTGAGCCGACGCGAACTCCTCATAGGCGGGCAAAATATAAAAAATTTGAGTGAGCAGTTACTTACATACATATTTACATACTGGAAAAAGGGGACTTCCCGCATAAAATGTGATTTCCATGCACACATTTAGTTTGGTTTGCGCAGCGGATTGGGTTCGTTATTCGAATTATCAAAAATGCTTGGAGAATCTAATTCAAATTCTTATGAATTAATAACAATCGATAATAACACATGGACCGAAAATTTAGATTTCTAAGTGGATTATGTTACTGATGAAAACATGGAAACTATTGATGATAACAGTACTGACACTGAAAAAAATAAAAAAAAAGCTTGCGTCAATCGACACCGGCCTCCTATACAAATTTTTTTTTTTCAAAATCAATAATTTTAACTAAAAAATTTTTTATTATAGCTTAAAATTATTGTAACCAATAGAGGCATGATGTACAAAAACACATACATAAATAAAAATTCACACCTATGATATAAAACTATTCGTCGACTTACATAATTAACTTTTTACTGCACATGTTTTTTTTAAGAGGAGGAAGCATAGAAAGCCCAGCACCATCAGTGCCGTCATGAACCGTTCCCCTCCCGGTACCACCGTCAAAGATTTCGTCGGGAAATAACACTTTGTGACTGATAAAATCATAAATCTAATGATGCACAAAAACTCAATCAACTCAATCAAAATCTGGACTTAAGGTCTAAAAACGGGTTTTTCGTAAGTTGAACCTTATAATTGTTCGTAACTTAATTTCTGTTTATCCGATCAAAAATATTTACAGTGCGTACACGGTGACCACAACCCTCAATACGAGCAAATTCCTTGATTAATGCAAGTCTCTAAAGCAACACATTGTAACCTTTAAAAAGCAAAAATCTAATAGGTGGTGTTTCCGTTAAAGTGATGTGTGATGAGTTTAAAATAAACAAATCAGCTGTTATCAGAATTAGTCAAAACAAAAGCAAAAGTAAAGATAAAAAATATACCTAGAAGCCGGTCTTGGGAAACGGCAAACTTTAAAACAGTGCGAGTACCCAAAAAGGAGTTACACAAATGGTTTTATTTTGGGAGAAAGTAAAATGTTCCCGTATCTGTCCAATTTGTGAAAGCTAAAGTCAGTGAGTTACATAAAAATACCAACTGAATATTTTGCCAGACAAGACATACATTGCTGTTTTGTCTGGTCCATTTCTCGCTTGAGCAAATGCATCTGGGACCCACAAATTTCATTCTTCTTATTTGGCACCATAACCGCCTAAGTGATTTTGGCCGAGTCCAAAGCAGTACGTTAGTTGATTATCTTCTGTGCCAACTGGCACCTATTACAAATGCCAAGTGAAGCGAAGTCCTTCTCCACTTGGTCTTTCCATCGCAGTGGTGGCCTTCATCTTCCACCATCGCGACCCGCGTTGAATACTCTCAGAGCTGAACCGTTTCTGTCCATTCGCACGACATGACCAAGCCATCGTAGATTTTGTGTTTTGACTCGCTGCTCTATATCCATGCCGTTGTAAAGCTCATAGGGCTCAGTTTACATCGTCTTCGGTACTTGCCGTCGCCAATGCGTAACGGCCCATAAATCTTTCGCAGAATCTTTCTCTCGAACACCAAGAGCCGCTTCATCAGATGTTTCCATTGGCATAGACGGTTATGCTCTAACTATTTGTGAGATAACAGGAAATACTTGGTTTTGCCCTCGTTCACCATCAAACCCACATGCTTTGCATCTCTTTCTAATTCCGAGAAGGCAGAACAGACG
Organism: Rhagoletis zephyria; assembly: GCF_001687245.7. NCBI lineage: Eukaryota > Metazoa > Arthropoda > Insecta > Diptera > Tephritidae > Rhagoletis > Rhagoletis zephyria. Next base: position 122,683 of record NW_016157296.1, read on the forward strand.
TAGCCCTTATTTCAACCAATGATGTCGATATCCTCGGCATACGCCAGCAATTGTACGCTCTTGTAAAGTATTGTGCCTGAGCGGTTCACTTCTGCGACTCTTATTATCTTCTCCAATATCAGAGTAAAAATATCACATGAAGGTTAGTCACCTTGTTTGGTATCAAATGGGTAGAAGAGATCCTTCTCAATTCTGACATAGCTGGTAGTATTGCTCAACGTCATTTTACATATCCGTATTAGTTTTGCGGGGATATTCAGACACCGCGAAATAAAGACAACTTCGTTTCGTGCTGTCGAAACCGGCTTTAAAATCGACAAATAGAAGATATGTGTCGATCCTATTCTCAAGGGTCTTTTCCAAGTTTTAGCGTGTTGCGAATACAAGATTTATGGCGGATTTGGCAGATCTGAAGTTCGTTGTTGGTGGGATTCAGTACTTCACACAACACGCTCAATAAAATACTGGGCACCCATAGCGGGGTCGCCTTTCTTGTGGATTTGGCAGAGCACAATTGAACTCCAGTCGTCGGGCATGCTCTTTACCAACACCCCACCTTCGTACTTGAATAGCTCGGCTGGCAGGCCGTCAACTCGAGCAATTGTTTGTAATTTTGTAATTTTTCAGCATAATCGCTATTCGTCCATCGTCATCGACGGGGGCTGGGGTTCGTCTTCTCCACTACTTTCAGTGCCACTGCCAGTCAAAAGGGTCGAAAAGTGATCCCTTCATAATTTGAGTAAATTCTGGATATCGGTCACTAGTCCGCCATGGTTGTTCCTACAGGAGTCTTCACACCTTCCGTAAGTCACCTAGCTCTCTGGTAAAAATTTCCGATGTTATTTCTGACGGCCAGCATTTCAAGCTATTTGCACACATGTAATGAGCGGAAAATGTGCTTGGCTGCAACAAGATAGTGGGGCGAGTCGATGTTTGGCTCTCGGAGTGTACGTATGTACATCTAAAACACTGGAAGTGTGCCTTCCGTCTATCACAACATGCTCGGTTTGGTTTCTCGTTTTTCGATATGGAGACAGCCGTGTAGCATTATGGATCTTTTTATGCCAGAACCCAGTATTCCAAGCGTTCATAAAATATATCCTTGGAAGCCTCGTCCTTCTCTTCCATAGAGGCGATCGTTCAGTGGACGCCAGTACTCTGCAAGGGAGTCGTTCTCCCACCATAAATCCTAGACCGAATTTGCGCTCCTTTACGTGGCAACTGTAGTAGACGTCGCAAGGCTCCACGCCTACCTTGACTTGCCTCGTCAATCGCATTTCATGCATGGCGGTGATGTCAGACTTTATTTTCCCGAGGACATCAACCAACCGGGCAGAGGCACCTTCCCGATTAAAAGTCCTTTCTACTATTGCCGTGATCGTCATCAAAAAAGGATATCATTCGAGGCATGTGTTTTTCATTGGGCAGAGATTTAACGTGGCGGGACCCAAACCCAGCGCACGCAGAGTTTTACTCCTCCTCACTTTAGCTCGTTCCCAAACGGGTTTTTAGTCGCTACCCCGAGGATACGTGGATATAAATATCCGGACGTAGTCAGCTGCGATTTCAACCGGAAGCTTATGAATCACTTCTGGCCACTCCCAGGTGAATGGCAGTCAAAAGCTTTGCAGTACTGGGAAATGTAAAAAACATAGTGGTCAAAGCTGAATATCTCAACTAAACCCTGATGTATTCTTTAAATTCATAGCTATACATACCTCTATAGTAAACCGAATAGCCGGCCAAGACGTTATTCTAAATAAAAAATTAAAAATATAAAATTTTCCGTATACTCTGTAATATTCCTCCGCACTATTGTAAGATGAAGTAACAATTTATACATCGTAGCAATCACAAAAATATCTTCTCTTAAATGGCATATGTATGTATAAAAATGAGGACCTATTCAAAACTTTGAGTATGCAGATTATTTGCTGGTATATTAATTTTTTATTTTGTCGCACCGTGTAATAAATAAAAAAATCATTAAGGGCCGCTAACGTATCCATTTTAAAGTATGTATAGTTTAACTAATGATTTAACTATAATAGATATATAAATAGATATAAATAAATAAATAGATATATTTGCAGCCCCTAATATTATATTTTTATTATAGAACTTTATGTGGTCTATGTGTTTTCTGCCATCTGCTGTAATTACGTAAGACGTAAACGTCTTGGCTGTTCACCAACCTGGTCTATAGTTTTATCAACTGGTACTCTGATACAAACTTACGATGCACGCTTAGAAGACACAAACCTAAAGACAAAGTAATAAACAATTGAACTATAAATTTATTTAGTAGTTTACCGTTAGCGAGAATAGTTTGGAACAAAACCGGATGATCCACACATTCACCTTTTAAATCAATTTATCCGGCTGCAAATTCCGCCAGATATTAAAACATTTGTTGTCACCCGCATCCGTATTAGTGTGAAATTCTGCCCAAAATTGCGTTGCATTATATATTATTCTATTTACCAAATTAATTCTATTATACTGAATTATAACTTTTTTTTTCTATGATAGCATCACTGTAATTAAAATATTTTAGAACATCTTCTATCTCCTCATGCGTTGCACATAAAATATTGCCCACTAGAAACTTATTACCTTTTTTAATCGTATCGAAATTATCTGGTAATTTAAAATACATATGGATGTACTAAATTGTATAAGGGAAAAAGCTAAAACTCCGTCAAAAAATTTCTCAAAAAGCTGGATCTCCCGCTTCCCGCAGTTTCTCATTTCCTGCCGCTAAATGGACTTCGAAAAAGCCAGATTTGACGCGAAAAGAGCTGAATTGGCAGTCCTGATAATGACAAGTAGTCAGTACTAATTTGTTCTGGAACCTGAAATTTTTTAGTGGAAAGGTGTATGTATAATAACCCAAAAACTTTGCAACAGAGCACTAACCAGAAAGCGTAACAACACGGGAGAGCTGCAAAATCTTGCTACACTGAGGGAAAAAAATATTAAAATCAAATAGAAACGTAATTGATCTTATTATAAACGTCAACGAAAGTACTGTATATTGGTAAATATTCAATTCAATTACGCGCATTTTAAAATGACCGCGTTCGTACTGAAAAAGCATCCGTGAAGTGAATAATCAAGAGAAAAACTAAAAAAAAAAAATTAAGTTGCATGTTGCCTGCAGTGGAGTTCGAACCCGACCATCTCCGGATATCAACAACTTGTGGCAAGCATCTTTGCGCACTCAGCTACACCCAG
>NW_016157296.1:130414-151577 GCF_001687245.7 Rhagoletis zephyria
TTTATACTTTTTATGCTTTCCGTTCACTATTCGCTGGCTGGGGGCAGATGCATGTGAGCCGTCATTGCCGCTATAAAAACAGTAGCAACAGAAATACACATACACAGTTACTACCACGGGCGTAGCCAGGTAGGGGCAAGGGGGGACCGGGGGAACGGGGCCCCCACAGCTACATAACGGAGGAGAAATATTCAAAAATCAATAAATAAAAGATACAAAATTGTATGCGTAATCGAATTCGTAATTGTGCTCTCAATTTCCACATAAGGCCTGCATTTTTCATCGTGTATACAATGAACTATGTAAGGACAGCGTTAAGCATTGAATAGATACAGAATTGAATGAAACTTTGAGCTTATTTGACCGTTGAAACACAATACCGGCGAACGGCGAAATTTCGCCCAGTAGAGCGACAACGTCAGCAACTTTCACCCAAAAATTTCGCTCACTAAAACACAACTACAACGACAATGAAATCAGCNAAAACCGAAATAAAGCATACATGCACAGTTTCGGTTGAAACCGAAATAATGTCTAAATGCACAGTTTCCATATGCGCAATTTCGGTGCCCCAAATACACATACACAGTTACTACCACGGGCGTAGCCAGGTATGGGCAAGGGGGGACCGGGGGAACGGGGCCCCCTACAGCTACATAACGGAGGAGAAATATTCAAAAATCAATAAATAAAAGATACAAAATTGTATGCGTAATCGAATTCGTAGTTGTGCTCTCAATTTCCACATAAGGCCTGCATTTTTCATCGTGTATACAATGAACTATGTAAGGACAGCGTTAAACATTGAATAGATACAGAATTGAATGAAACTTTGAGCTTATCTGTTCGTTGAAACACAATACCGGCGAACGGCGAAATTTCGCCCAGTAGAGCGACAACGTCAGCAACTTTCACCCAAAAATTTCGCTCACTAAAACACAACTACAACGACAATGAAATCAGCTGCTTATGACAAGGTACAATACAATTTTTTACAAATAACAAGATTATTAATATCCAACAAAAACTAATGCGGTATTTTTCAAATCCGATTTAAAAACCTGGGAATATTTAGCATATGGCCACAATGGATCGTATTTTGCCGCTTCCGCCAGCGACGACAATAGAACTAAGTGTATCGTCGCGAACAGTCGTCGTTTGCATTGGTTTTGCGCGTTCTCATATACGTCAGTGTGTTTTAAATTTTCGCCGACATTAGTTGCGTTCCTTATCTCCCAGAAATAGTCAGAAAAAGTCCAAAGTAGTCAGTTTTAGTCCAAAAAGCGTTCCTTAACTCGAAAGTGACAGCAAAAATGAGAGAGCAACACTTAGCGAGAGTGACTCTCTTCAGTCCGAAGTAGTCAGATTTAGTCAGAAGAATTTTTTCTGGCAAAATCCTGAAAAGTGTCGAACTCAACTGAATTTAAATTAACGGAAATTACAGAATACAGAAAAAGTGAGAATAACCTAAAAAGTAAAAAAAGTGAATTGAAATTGGAAGGAAGCAAAAAATAATTGATATAGTAAGTGTTTATTGTGCTTGTACTTGTGTGAATTTGTTTTGTACATACATTTCCATTTTTATTTGACGTTAGTGTTGTTGCTGCCATTCTTTGGACTAAAAATTTGGTTTTTTGCGTTCCTTTACCTTTTTCTGTTATTCTCTTTTAGTGAGCGCATTTTGCTTATGCTCTGGCATTTAGACACTTTTCAGATTTTAGTCCAAAAAGATAAGGAATGAACCTATTGTGTTTCAACGGTTACCATTCTATGATGAATAGGATGGAAAAACCCAACGAGAAAACCACTTCCTCTTCTGCTAAGTCTTGTTGTGAATGACTTAAACGAGGTTCCAGTAATAAAGAAATACTATTTCTACCCTAAAAACGACACGACAACGACACGTCAGAATTATGCTCTTAATATATCACGTTTGTATGAAACAAGATGATCGGAAAAATATAAAGCTATCAGGAAATTTTCCTGAAGTTGTGAAAGCTTTAGAAAAGTTGTCAATTCAGGGAAACTTTTTCACAAGAAAGTCTGCGTATCAATTGTGTGCTGCTATAACAAGGCCGATGCTCATCATTGCTTTAATGACAATTGCTAAATATTCAACGTTGCTGGAGCCTACTGCAAACATTTTGCAAATGAAGACAATAACTAGACCTCATCGCCGTTGGCTAGCATATTGAACATATTTTGGAGGTGGATAAGAATGATCGCAAGAATACAGAAGGAGTCAGTACGGAATTAATTAAAAATTTTCTGATAATAACAGCCGATCTAGGAGTTGAAATTTCTCTACCACGTTTGGTAGGTAAACAAAAAAACAGAAGTAACCCCATCGGTCAATGGAAATGAGTACTGGCGACGATCTATAGCAAAACCGTATCTGGATTCATTAACGGCCTATTTACAACTACGCTTTTTCAATAAAAAATAAGATTTTTCGCTGTCTAGATTGCGCCCATTGTATTCGATTATGTTTCAGAACACGAAGCATTTTCAACAGATCTATGATCTAGTTATGGTATAATTCATGGAAGAAAGAGAAAAAGAACTTGTCTGAAGAAGACTTGACGGATGCTGAAGTAGTATTTATATCTATTTAAAGAATAAAACGAATTTCCACCAGCGATAAATATGTGTATTTCCATTTTGAGCGCTTTTCCGCGCACAACAGCGACTGTGGAGGGATCGTTTAGTACACTTCGTAGAGTAAAAACCTGGCTCAGAAGCACAACAGGAGAAGAAAGGCCTTCTGGACTATGCCTCATGAGCGTGCATAGAGAACTCGTTACCGAAAACCGCGAGATGATTCAGGAGGAAATAATCGAAAAATCTGCTGTAAATCCGAGACGTTTGTTATTAGCGTAAAAATGATTAAGTAAATAAAATATCAAAAAAATTAACAAGTATATTTCGTGTTGCCCCCGCCCCCCATACAACAGATCCTGACTACGCCCTTGGTTACTACTTATGGATACACATATGTATGTATGCTCTTGAATGCACCACCAAAGTTCCTGATAAATTTCTCAATTCTTCCCCGCCACTTGAGACTCAAAATTTAACTGTGTGAATTTGGGCTGAAGTGTGGAGTGGAAGAAAGGAATGTGTAGGCGTAGTAGCAGCCGCGCAGGTGGAAGTACGGTGGCGTGTTATGATCCAGAGATGTTGCTGCTAATGGTTCTAATGTGTGCGATCATTATATGGCACAGGGTCAGTCGGACTCGTTACGACGCCATTAGGGCGTGTGATTTTGTGAGTTGTGTCACTGTTGCCGGGAATGGTGAAGGCACGTTCTTAGTAGGGCTACGATCAGGGCTGCCAACTATTCTTATAGCTAAGGAGCCATTTTCAGGATAAAAAAATGCCAAATAAAAAAATAGTGGTGCACAAAAAAATTGCCATTATTTTTAATCGAAAGATTATATACATATTTTCTTCCCATTTAGCAATAATATAATACAATAAATCACATTTCCAAAACAAGAGTGCAATACCAAAATAAGATAAATTAGTGGTATAAACTTTAGAAACTAGAAAATTTTTGTTGATGAAAAAAAGTACACGCGAACGATTTCACAAAAATGTGTTGAAATATTGATATCTTTTGAAAGTGCTGTTTTGTCACCTTGTGCTAGATTTAAAAACTAGGTGGTGTTTAGCTGAGGGAGAGCGGGAGACCAGGTTTAGGCGTTTGGTCGAGTTAGAGGAGATAGGGATTACCTTTGTGAGTGTTGAGGTATCGAGCTCAATGAGCCCACATGGTTTATAGGTGCACATCAAATCAACCACGTACTCCATATGCCTGATATGCGAGAGAGAGAGAGAGAGATATGCGAGCAGGCTTATGAAGCAGTAGCGCATGATGTGGCCCTTCTACCATTTATTTATTGGGGGACTCCATTGGAGGAGTAATGCCCTAGCTGCCGTATGCTGCTGTGCAATGAGCTGGGATTTATTTTGGGGNCCCTAGCTGCCGTATGCTGCCGTGCAATGAGCTGGGATTTATTTTGGGGAGACTCCCTTGGAGGAGTCATGCTCTAGCTGCCGTAGGCTGCTGTACAATGAGCGGGTATTTATTTGGGGGGACTACATTGGAGAAGTCATGCTCTAGCTGCCGTAGGCTGCTGTGCAATGAGCTGGGATTTATTTGGGGATGCATTAATGCAGAGCCCCTGTGTGGCTTGCAAGCCGTAGCCTACTACCATACCCAAAAATACTCCGGGAGTGGAGTGGAAGCGATGCTTAAAGCACCGTGTGATAGCCAAGCTGGGTTAGCGTTGACCATGGCAGGAAATGCCAGCGACTTATCACTTCACTAAGTTCCGCGAAGAGATATTTGAGAATTGCATAAAAAGTGCATAGCCAATTAAGAACGAGCGAATTACTTTTAAGCACAAGTGCGTGTGTTTGTCCGCTGCACTTGGTTTTGTGCGGGAGTGCAATACAAGTGCGTGTGTGTGTTCGCTGCACTTGGTTTGTACGTGAAATGCAATACAAATGCGTGTGTGTGTTCGCTGCTTCTTTGTTTATGCGGGAAATGCATTAGTCGCTTAAACAGGTGCATTTGAAGTAAAATAGGGCTGAAAATGGCACGGTTTGAGCCGAGTTGGCGGGCCTGGCTACGATCGCTATAGTTTTATTAAAATTAATGAAGGCAGCGTTTGCTCAAATTTAAGCACTCAATCTTAATTATACGATAGATATGTATGTATTTACATACATACATGTTTATGTATATGTTTTTATTAAGTTTCCTTAAGAACTTCTTGTGTATGTACTACAAGGTAGCATCAGTCCCTCCCTCAAATAGTCAAACAGAGCCTTATTGAGGCTCGTAATTGTTTTTATGCGGCTCCAATTCCCCCTAGCAAGGCAAGTGTAGTAAAGTGGTGCCACATGGTCCATATATGGCCGCAAAGTCTTTAACATGATTTGTATTATAAAACGATGGGAAAGACATTTTATAGCTGACATTGTTAGATAATACATTTACTGCTTATGTACTTATCGCACCCTAAATCAAAAACAGCCACAACTCAAAAAATCTCAAATGTTCAAGAGAGAAAACAAACTGTTAATGCTGCGCATTCAACACAAGCAAAACCAAAACCGTCTTAAAGTATTCTTTAAGTTAAAGAAGATGGTGATGAAGAAGAAATTTTAGCGCACGTTAGCTATGTGAGCTCTTTTGTTTTGAAAAATTTTGTGTTGTGACTGTTTAATAGTTGCGTTCCCCAACTTTTCTATGTTAAAATCTGTAAAACTGTCAAAAGGCAAAAGAAGCCAGAGAACCGAGTACGGGAACGTTTTCTTGTGAATTCTTGTAAATTCTTGCAACTTCTTGCGAGTTAGGGTTCGCGAATGCGAATTTTCGGAATGGGAATGTGCGAATGCGACTGTTAGGAATAACATTAAAAAAGCTATAATCAACTTAAGTCATCGTTTTTATTACCTAAAAATTTTGGTTATTACAGTGAAACCCGCTTAAGTACCCCACGCTTAAGTACCCAACCCGCTTAAGTAACCAACATTTTTGGGCACCGTGAATATTTTGACGTAATCTGAAGAAAATCCCTCTCTTAAGTACCTCCCCGCTTATTAACCCAACCCGCCTAAGTACCGAAATTTTTCGTACCCTATTTACCATTTTACTTATAATTTTCCCTTCATATCAATTCAGGTCTATATATGCGCCCCACGATATTCATTTTCAATCTCATAAATGGTTTATAATGACTTTTGCTAAAATTTCAAAATCAAAAGTTATCAAAACAAATTCTATGGGACTGGGAAATATTATTTTCTACTTTTTAGTCCATTTATAAAAGCGTTGTATATTAAAAAGTTTTTTTTAATTATTTATTTTCTACTTTTTAGTCTTGTCTGTATAAAATTTTGAAATAGATATTAAAATAATTCAACGATATAAATAGATTGGTGCACACACGCATATACATATGTATGTACATTAGACTGCATCACTCCCCATACAAAAAAAACCGGTACTGTAATTCCATTGGAATTATAAAATCTATTATATTTGAAGACACCCCCCAAAATGTTTCGGAAAAATATTAAGATTTACGTGAGCTGGGCCGATTTGAAAATACCTCCAAAAATGGAGGTTTTTATAAATAAAATAGTTTCTTAAAGATTTTTTTTAAATCCCCTCAAATGACAAAACGTTTTTGTTGTTTGTATACAGTATTCTCCGTCTACTATAAATTGGAATAGTGGAAAGTTTTTGTTTTCTGTTGGTAAAGCATATTTTGGACCAAGAGATAAAAGTCACTGAATATCGGTTGGTATATTCTTGGTTGCCTTATTACAAAACCATTCTGGTAACACCCTAATGTTAATAACTGTTTTTTTCTGCTTTAGTTTTTCATATTTTTTGGTCTGTGTCTTCCTAATTATTGTTGTGAGTTTATTTGCTAATAAATTCGTACGTTCGAAAAATACGATGGAATCATTTATGTTGAGCCGTTGTGGTATTAGTGTTTCTTGGATATTAACCTCTTTTACTTTTTGTCGACGGAGTGAATGCTTTATTCTGATGATAAGGTTTACCAGTTTTAGTTGGACTTTATTGATGTAAGCCGATACTGCGTTTGAGAGTTGTTTTGGTATTTGGTTGTTGCTGGTGTTGTTGTTGATTGTGTAGAGGATATTTTGTTGGAGTGCAGTAAGGCCCGCGGAAATAACGCCCATGGGCTTTATTTCCTAAAAAAAAGAGAAATAAAGTCCATTTCGAAGGGGCTTTATTTCCTTTGCGAAAGAGCAATAATAGCCGCGGATTTATTTCCCAAAGAAAAGGAAATAACGCCCGCTTGATTTATTTCACAAAAAAGGAAACAAAGCCCGTGAGTAGTATTTTCTCTGAATTTATTTTACTGAACCCTTCCAATTATGTATCTAGGCATACATTTGCATAACATTACACGTATTTTAAACGAATTGCTCTCTATTTTTGCATACAGTGTATTTCTGCGTTAAGTTCCCTTCTGCAGTATACGCATAAAATCGAACGGTATTTTTGCCAATAACTGATAAGCGAATTATTGTAAATTAAAGGTAAATTCTTACTGATTTTTTTAGCCTTCAATGCGATGCGCATATTTGTTCGTATATTTTACTTATTTATAGCGCATATTTTTGAATTTTGCGTGCATATTAGTTGCGCATATTTTCGATTTTTTAGTGCATGAGATTCCGAGCCAGGGTTGCCAACTTTTGCATTCTTTAAACCGCGACACACAATGTTAGGAAAGGGGTAGGTAGACTAACATATTAAACGACATCAATTGCAATGCTTTACATTGAAATTTTTTTTATTTAGAACAACAAAACAATATACCATTTCATAGATACATGAAAATTTTCATATACATATCGAAATATCAATGATAATTAGTTAGCAAAAAATTAGTTAAAAATTATCGTATCGTATTTTTCATACCAAAACAAAATTTCGTGAAAATTTTGGTTATTTTGAAGAAATTTTTATTTTTTTTATTTTTTTACTATACCCACTGGAAAGTATTCGGGTAAGGCTTCCTCAAAAGGGCACCGAATTTACCAACATTAATATTTTTCGATGATATTCAGGCATCGCCGGGTTTTGTAGTCGAACAGTACACTGTGTAATTTTTGTTGCAAAATTTCAAATAGTTTTTTCTTTTTATCAACAATTGAAAATTTTCGCAGTGTTTTGGAAATTTTTATTTTTCTTTGAAAGTAAGTGTCCGAATGAAAAAAATTGAACTTTTAAACAATTTATGCGCCTCGTGGACGAAAATTTTTAGCAACAACTTATGTAACAAACATTTCTGCATTTATCTATGACAAAAAAAATGCGTGCATTTCTATATAGTTTGGTCGGAATGAATTTTTATTTGCAAAAAATTTTTTCATTCGGACACTTTCAAAGAAAAATAAAAATTATCCAAACACTGCAAAAATTTTCAATTGTCAATTAAAAAAAGCTATTTGGAATTTTGCAACAAAAATTACAGTGTACTGTTCGACTAAAAAATTCGGCGCTGCCTGAATATCATGGAAAAATATTAATGTTGGTAAATTCATTGCTCACTTGAGGAAGCCTTACTCAATCCGAGCTAAAAATGTTGCGCCCCAACAGATTTTTTTTTATAATTATAACATGTGTTATGACCAATTCCGCTACCGAAATTGTTACGCTAGCGGACGTAGGGTTAATGGGATAACGGCATTGGTTAGACAAAAATTATCCGATTATTTATTTTTTTTAAATCCGCTGCATTTGCCCCGCTATTTAAACGGACCCCAATTCTAAATGCCAACAAAACCTTATACCAGGGACCGAAAATAATCGTTATCATGAAGAAGTTTTATTTAAAAATCATTTTATAATCGTTATTTTATGATCTATATTTTTTCAATCAAAAATAATCGTTATTCTTTGATTTTTATTTTTTCGATAATTTTTAATCGTTATTTTGTGACTTTTATTTTTTCGATCATTTTTGATCGTTATTTTGTGATTTTTATTTTTTCAATCAAAAATAATCGTTATTCTTTGATTTTTATTTTTTCGATAATTTTTAATCGTTATTTTGTGACTTTTATTTTTTCGATCATTTTTGATCGTTATTTTGTGATTTTTATTTTTTCGATCAAAAATAGAAGTTATTATGTTTTTAACGTGTAAAAAGAATGTGCACAGAATTGACTTAAAAAAAGTTTTACAAGGCATGCTTATGTACACAGTAAAGTCGGAATTGTAATGCTCTCACCCCCTAGGATTGTTCTATATCGAGAAAAAGTATACCCCTATTTTTATACCTTTCATGAGCATGAAATGGTATTATAACTCTGGTCCGATGTTTGTAAGTACCACAATTAAAAGGGATAGACCCATTGAAATGAATACTTAAATGATCAAAACGTCGAGCTGAGTCGATTTACAGTAAAATGAACAAAGATCGGGTCACTATAACATATTTATTGCCTCCATACAACTGATTGTTCAGATATGGGGTTTTACTGTGAAACTCCTTTGTATGGACAGCTGAAACCGATAAATTTACACAGTCTACTGAAAAAATCATCAAAATCTATGCTGTTTAAGCTTTATCTCCTATACCACTGATTGTTCAGATATGGGGTTTTACTGTGAAACTCCTTTGTATGGACAGCTGAAACCGATAAATTTACACAGTCTACTGAAAAAATCATCAAAATCTATGCTGTTTAAGCTTTATCTCCTATACCACTTATTGTTCAGATACCAGCTTTTGCGATATATCTCCTCTATGTAGGAAGCTAAACCCATTAAATTGTGTTACCGGTTTACATACCGATCAAACAGCAGTCAAAATCACTTAGATTAGTGCTATATAAGGTATACATATCTTCCATACCTCTGATTGTTTAGATATGATTTTTTATATGTGTATGTAATATATAAATTTTTTCAAATGCAGTAATCTGTTAAAACAAAATTTTCAGATGTTCATAAAAGGTATGAAGCCTCCGGAATAGCCGAAGACAGTGCTGCTCTTACTTGTTTTATTTTGAAATCAAAAAATATTTAGAGGTCGCTCAAAGCTTCAAACTTTTCGTAGAAATGGTATAGAAAAGTTAAAAATCAATATTATTCTACCAAAACACTCTACTTATCTGCAGGAGATTCCCAATAATTATACCTAATTGTTTATTTAGCCATTTTTTCATCGCAACTTTAATTTATAGGCCGGCAAAAACCCACAAAAACCCGGAAAAATGCAATGGGGCGACCAATAACAAATCCTAGTATTAAACAAGTAAGAGCAGCGCTGTCTTCGTCATTATAAAAATACACCCAGCTACCAAATTTCATCCGGATACCTCGAAAACTGAGAGACTAGATTGCATACAAACAGACGGACATGGCTAAATCGACGAAGCTCGACGTTCTGATCATTTAAGTGTACATTTCAATGGGTCTATCTCTTCTAATTGTGGTACTCACAAACATCGGACCAAAGTTATAATACAATTTCATGCTCATGAAAGGTATAAAAATAGGGGTATACTTTTTTCGATATAGAACAATCCTAGGGGGTGAGATGATTACAATTCCGACTTTACTATTTTTGGACCACCCTACTGTACATATGCATGCTTGTAAAACGGTTTTTTAAGTCAAATCTGTCCACATTCGGTTTACACATTAAAACACTAAGAATAATTGCTATTTTTGATCGAAAAAATAAAAATCACAAAATAACGATTAAAGATGATCGAAAAAATAACGATTAAAAATGATCGAAAACATAAAAATCATAAAGTAACGATTAAAAATGATCGAAAAAATAAAAATCACAACATAACGATTAAATTTTGATTTTTATTATAAAAATCATAACGGTTACGGTCCCTGCCTTATACCTCTCCTAAGTTTGCGAGAATTCGTGGTGGAGTGAACCTCTACTTTGCTCCGACAAGTATCCCGGTCCGTCATTATTTTCTATAAATTGAAGAAATTCTTTAAAGACGCTGCCCAGCTGTGATTTAAAGCTTTATTTTCGAAAAATCTATGATTCCTGAATTGCATGTTTTAATTGGTTTTGAGAACCATCTGTTTGGAAAGGTTTAGTACCGCTTTGGGAAAGGATAAAGCTTTGGTATGGCCATCGAAATTGAGAACCATTTTAAAAAACCACAATCGAGATTGTTTAGGTTTACGAAATACTGGTATATGGGCGAATTCGTGGAATAGTCGACCAAAATCTGAAAAATATATGCAATTCAAAATTTCGCGTTTTTGTGTAGAAAATGGCATGGTATAACATAGCGTTATTTCATATTTATTTTCACACTTATTTGAGAAATATGATTTGCCCCTCTTACTCCTTGAAATAAAGCTCCAAATAGCCTTGGTTTTAAGTACCATATCTTTTAATAAAATACTACAATATCGCTTTGAAAAAATCAAATTTTCAACGGCAAAAAGATTAACGTCTGTAACGTAACGTCCAGAAAGCACATATACAATTGTTTTAAAGTTAATCCAACCCTTAGTTTTGTTTTATAATTAGGGTTGCCAGACGTACTGCTTTTGGGAGTAAACGTACTCTTTTTTATTGCAATGTACTTCCTTGTACTCCAAAAAAAAAATCTGGAAATGTACTCCTCTTCTAGTTTTGTACTTCTTTTGTACCCCTTTTGCCAGCTACATATTCATTTTTTATCATATACAGGGTGCAAAATAATAACGGTCGTACAGGTTTTTTTTGAAAAAAGGGTCATTTATAGATTTTGCGAAAAAATAGTTTATTGTTAATTTTCTACAGATTTTACTTAAGTTTCATTAATTACTTTTAAAATTTTAACCTTTATTAGGGTTTACAATCAGTAACCACTTTGACAGAAAAGCGTAAGCGGCACGCTAGTCTTCGTCGGTTACTTTATTACATATCTTCTGTAACCGTAGGCTAATTTCCTCCATTTGAGTCCTTTATACTCCCCCTTTTGTCCAACATAAGGCCTCATACTCAGCAATCGGTACCATGACATAGCCCCAAGTAGCATAACTCCAATTTTAAAATTTGGGATTACACCCAATTTTTTTACTTGGGGTTATGTCCATGATTCAATAACTACAGGTCGTAGCAATCGTACACAAACAACATTTACCGTTGGCATGAACTCCCTGTGTCATCAACATCTTCTTTATTTATTCATATTCGTATGTAAATGTATACCCTGAATACCAGGATTTCATAGAATTCTGAAAGGTTTCACAATGTTTTTTAAGAATATTCTTTAAGAAATCGTACAGAAATTTCTCTACTAGTTCTTGTCAACCGCTTCATATGTTTTTCTTTAAAGATTCCTAAAAGAATCGTAACAAATTTCCGATACTCTTAAAGATTTCGGGAGCATTTGTTTGCAGGGTAAATATTTACGTATATGTGTATGTATACGCGGATATGTAAACAAAGCAAAACAGACGATAATTTGACACAAGCGTGCTCATAAGAAGAAGCATAGCTTCAATCGCTATCACCTGTAATTGATGCGCCTTGGTTATGTCACAATACAAGGAGTAATATATTTCCAAACGAAATGCGACAAAATTCCAAATCCCTCATGTAATTTTGGATTATAACCCTCACTTTGTAGAATTCTCCTTTCCGTGTTGCCAGAAAAAAGCGGCGGAAGTATTTTTGCGCAGAAATTCTTCTTGCGTAGGCGGCCTTCGGCCGTGCTTAGAAATTAGAACCCTCACTAAGTAGAATTCTCTTTTCTGTGTTGCCGGAAAGAGTGGCGGAAATATTTTTGCGCAGAAGAAAGTTAAATAGAAAATTTCTTTTTTATTTCTTGAGCGTATTTTATATGCTTTTTTTGTTTTTCTTGAGAGCTGGAAAATATGCTTTAGTTTCAAAAATGACATTATCCCAAGAAACCTAACCCCAAGAAAAAAAATTGGCTTTCTGTCACTATATAATAAATGAATAATAATAGATTGGCGCTTACACATATGTTAGTGTTTGGCCGAGCTTCTCCTCCGATTTGTGGCGTGCGCCTTGATTTTGTCACACAAAGTGGAGGGACCTACAGTTTTACGCCGACTCCGAACGGCGACTGTATTTTTATGATAAGCTGTTTTTCATGGCAGAAATACACTCGGAGGTTTGCCATTGCCTGCCGAGGGACGACCGCTGTTAAGAAAAAACCTTTTTTCTATATTTTTTGCGATGTTGCTTTGACCAGGGCTTGAACCCAGGTGTTTTGGAGTAGAAGCGCGCACTGCTTACCACTACACCACAGCGGCCGACCCGAACGGCGACTGTATTTTTATGAGAAGCAGTTTTTCATGGCAGAAATACACTCGGAGGTTTGCCATTGCCTGCCGAGACTACATAAGGAGTGACATAATTCCAAATTGTAAAATTGGAGTTATGCCACTTGTCATGTGCTTATGTCCTAAAGTGACAAATGCAAATAAGGATTCAAATTTTAAACCTAATCAATAAAATTAAAGTAAAATATTTGCAGAGTTAACAACAAAATACTTTTTTCGCAAAATCTGTAAAGGACCCTTTTATTTTTCCAAAAACCTGTGTGACTCTTATTATTTAGCCCCTGTACTTTGTCATTCATATTGTGGCGAACACTACTTACTAAGCAAAGTTAATAGCCCAGTTATGCATACTTAGCTTTGCATGAGAGTTGCCACATAAGAATCTGTTAAATGGGCTTTGCGCGTAAGCGGTTACCCAACGCATAGCACTTAACCTGTAGAATTCTGTTGGGTTTTGATTTTTACGTAAAAATGGTATGCATAACTGGGTTATAAGTGTGATAGTAAAGAGGTGTTAGCATGGTCGGAGCCAGGTAGGTGCAGCGCGCTCGGGTATAAAAATCATAAAAATATTAAATTAATTATAAGACCTTTAATTAAAAAATAGCAGAGTCTGGAATTCTTTTTTGGAATCTAGCTATTTATTTTTAACATTTATTGTTGTTTTGAAAAAGATATCTAAGATATATTTCTATATCTAATTAATGAAAGCGATCTCAAATATGTGATTATACATATATTTACTCTTTGGTAATTTGTAACAATAAATTGCACAAAAAATTACTAAAAAATTGCACTACTTTTTTGTGTTTGTACTGCTTTTTTTCTATCGAAAATAGAAATTTACTCCTTTCTCCGTTTCAGAATCTGGCAACCCTATTTATAATACATATTGTTAACTTCACTATTTTTTCTTGAAAGAATTATTTTAGATTTAGTTCTCCATATACTACAATTTGGGCCAATCGGTTGACTTTGATGGTAATAGCAAAATCGCTTCCTTTTTCAGTAACGTCCGAACACAAACTTCGAAGGAAACTACACAGACATTAATTCAAGTTCAAATTTCCATTATTTTGTTCTCGTAAGTTCTGCTGTATAAGGGATATACCACAAAAATGTTTAATTATAATTTTTTTCGGCAAAAAATCAAAAGTAGAGTCCGAACGTAACGTCCGCAAGGCTAGGATTTGCCCATATTTAAAAATCATACCTTATGTCAATAGTTACGTTTGTTTACTCATTTGCAGTTTCATGTTTTGGCATTTTCGTACGCAAAAACTTGCAAAGTAGGGGAAATTGAGAGAGCGAAAAATGACAGTTGAAGTTGCAAGTTTTTACTTTTTACTGGATAAATTTTTACTTGTAAGAACAGCTGATCGCATGTTGCTGGATGAAATTTAAACTAATAAGGAAACTGTTTGTGGGTTTTTATTGTTGAATTTCACAAAATAAACCTATTTAAATATAAAATATATTGTTTTATTAGGAATTTGCTGCGAATAAACAACCAATTTATCAGCTGTTCATGAAGCTTGCAAATTATTACTGGAATAGCGTTCGCGTACTTTTTTGCAAATTTTTTCTATGAGAGCGAATTCTTAGAAATAAAGTTACTGGAGAGTTGCTGGCAAGTTACTGGATAATTTGTAAACAAACACAACTAATGCTTTCATAATGATCAGGCATGGGCAGAGAGTTAGCAGGTGCTAAAAGAACGTAAGCGTCGCGTGTACATATTCAAGCGAGAGCGCAGCGATGAGAACACGACAGCATGCAAAATGACCCAGTAGAACTTGGGAGCATCGTACAATTGCTCGGTGAGTACTCCCTTGGGAGTATACGAATACTCCCCATTGCTCTCTATGCTTCTGTGTATAAGCATGAAAGTTTGTATACTCCCTTTAACATTGGATGTCCTAGGAGGGGGAGTAATCCCTTTTACCTCCTAAACGTGCAATCGGGGAGCACACACAGAATTATCATCCCACAAACCTTCTAATGGAGCAATACGGGAGTACTCCCATAGTTACCTCCCAGAAACCTCCAAAAAAGACAACAAGGGAGTGCACATAGAAAACATCCCATATTCCTCCCGAACGAGCAATAAGGGAGTGCTCCCATTAGAGGCATCCCGAAAGCCTCCTATAGGAGTAATAAGAGAGCAATGATAACGAACATTTTAAATTAGCCAAATAGATTTTGCTATTTATTAAATTTTTTTTTTAATCACGTGCATTTGCTAATTTTACAAGATCTTAACAGATATAAGTACGAGATCAGATAAAACATAAATGATACGTCTTACATAATTGCTTGATTTTGGAATTATATTGCAGAGAAATCATATGAAAGTAAAACATAATAATAACAAAACGGTAAGATAAGATTTGAATTATATGCACTTATATGCACACATAAGTATGTACTCGTATATGATTTCCTGGGTGTCAAAGATGCTTGCCTGTTCAGGAATCCACCAAGCGGGGAAATTGTGAAGGTGACTTTGACTNTAAAACATAATAATAACAAAACGGTAAGATAAGATTTGAATTATATGCACTTATATGCACACATAAGTATGTACTCGTATATGATTTCCTGGGTGTCAAAGATGCTTGCCTGTTCAGGAATCCACCAAGCGGGGAAATTGTGAAGGTGACTTTGACTTAGAGGTGGAGAAAACATCGATGCACTATCGATGTATCGATGTTTTTGCATTTTTGTTAAACATCGATAGTTGATTGCGACTATCGATGTTTCCTTTGTGCACCTCTGCAAATGTAAAGAACGACGAGTTAAAAGAGAACACGCAAAAGCTATGAACTATAAAATTATATTAGTTTCAACTTTATAACATTTTTTAAATTTTTAGGAAATTTCATTCGTGGTGGTGGCGACGGACGTGGAGTAGTGGTAATCTTTCAGCGATGGAGAAACACCTTAAAAGTAAGTATTTATCATATAAGTAAACGCGCATGTGATTTTTCAACATGCACATTTCAAACGCGTGCGTATGTACATATGTTTATGTTGGACATACATTGTGTTATGGCTTTAATTGTATGATTTATATTTAATAGGAACATCAAAGGAAAACTGCGAGGCTGAGTCCCCAAAACGTAAGCGGGAAGGCTCCATTGTTTGGCAGCATTTCGAGAAAACCAACGACAGGACAAAGGAGATATGCACTTACTGCGGAAAAATGTTAAAAACGGCAGGCAACACGACGAACCTCACGGACCATTTAAAACGCATACATCCCAATCGCCTCACTGCAGAGAAACTTCTTGTATCAACAAAGTTGGATGCATTTTTACTTCGTGATGTGCAGTGATAGTATGATGCCTTATAATGGAAAACATTTGATTTCTTTTTAAAATACATATGTATGTACATATGTATGTTCGTAGTCGACAATCTTATGTTTCTAAACTAAAATCAAAATATTTTTGAAGACTTATTGGGTTCATTTGATCTCTTTTTTTAATATGTTCGTAGTCGACAAACTTATTTTTATAAACAAAGATCAAAATGTTTTTAAAGATTTAATTAAAAATATTTTATATCTTTTTAAAAAGATGTATGTTAATCCCAATGAATAAATATGTTACGTTTATACAATCTTTATGTACCAACTTAATTTTGACTTTGAGCGCCTTACTCTTTTCAGAACAATCGATGTTACATCGATAGTTGGTTTCAAAACATCGAAAACATCGATGGTAGCAAACATCGATGTTTCTCCACCTCTACTTTGACTGCTTTTACACAGTTCAAGTATTGAATTCAATTCTGCTCGCATGTGGAAGAGAGGGTGTGAGAAGAAAAGGGACGAGTACACATGCGTCTGTACCGTCAAGTAGTTTCAACTTTCTTGCTTTGCTTTTGGCATTTTCGTTGCTTCCCATTTAAAGAACCAAAAACTTGAATTCAACAGAATTGAAATGTGTAAAAGCAAATAGAAAACACAAAAGAGAATGAGCAAGAATTGCTTTCAAGTACTTGAATCATGTAAATCGGGTGTTTGCTTATCTGACATCTTTGTCACCCATGCGATATTTAAACCCGGGGGTCACACTTAAATGCAAACACTAATTTGCGCAATCTGAAAAGTATTTAACGGTATATTTATAAGTAATACAATACTTAATATATTTAAACAAAAGTTGAGGTACATACCAACGGACTTTTATTAAAATCTGTGTGCTATCTAAATTAGATTATTGTGTCCTCCTTATGCGTCTATAAGAAATATTTTCTGTTGGTTGGAAAACACAAAATTTCGTGTGAACGAGGTGCCTATTGCTCTCCTATCAATCAAAAAGAAGACTCTTGGATTTCTCGCTTAGGAGACATCTGTTTTTAATCCTAAACGAGTAATAACGGCGTACAAAACCGACAAATCACGCTTATTGCTCCCAAATCATGCCTCAGTGATCATTATTTAATTGCTCGCTTAGGAGATCTCTCATTACGCTCCTAAGCGAGCAATACAGAGGACAAAACCGACAAATTTCGTTTATTGGTCCCAAATCATGCCTCAGGGAGTATTATTTCGTCGCTCGCTTAGGAGATCTCTCATTACGCTCCTAAGCGAGCAATACAGAGGACAAAACCGACAAATTTCGTTTATTGGTCCCAAATCATGCCTCAGGGAGTATTATTTCGTCGCTCGCTTAGGAGATCTCTCATTACGCTCCTAAGCGAGCAATACAGAGGACAAAACCGACAAATTTCGTTTATTGGTCCCAAATCATGCCTCAGGGAGTATTATTTCGTCGCTCGCTTAGGAGATCTCTCATTACGCTCCTAAGCGAGCAATACAGAGGACAAAACCGACAAATTTCGTTTATTGGTCCCAAATCATGCCTCAGGGAGTATTATTTCGTCGCTCGCTTAGGAGATCTCTCATTACGCTCCTAAGCGAGCAATACAGAGGACAAAACCGACAAATTTCGTTTATTGGTCCCAAATCATGCCTCAGGGAGTATTATTTCGTCGCTCGTTTAGGAGTAATAAAGGAGTACAAAACCGACAAATCTCCCTTATTGCTCAGAAATCAGGTTAAGGGGAGTACTCTTTTATTCCTCACATAGGGAGATCTCCCTTCAAGTTCTAGTGGGGAATTAGGCACACTAACACATTCTCACTTTTAGCTCACGCTTGTTTGTGGTAGTGCCCACCTCTGATAATGATGAATAAAGTTGTTGATTGCAGTTTCACATCTGAAAAAGTAGGGCCAAAAGCAGATATTTTTTGGATAAGCCAAATAAAGCGTTAGATGCTTAAAAGCTTAAACAGACGGCAGCGGTGATCCGGTTTAACTCGGACTTAATCCGGATCAACTGCAGTTAATTCCCGAGTTGATGCTTTTAAATTCTAATGAATGCGTCTCTGTGATAGGGATGGGTAGTGGGGAGTTGAACTTAGATTTTTTCCGAATTTCGAACATTGCCCAACTATTCGATTCGAAATTTGGTCGTGCGAAATTCCATTTAATTCGAACTTTTTCTAATTTTCTAAAAAAAAGTTACTGAAAATTTAAAAGTTTGCTGAACTTATATTAATGTGATTAACTATCCATATTGCTTTTCGTAGCTTAACAACCAAAAATAATTACAAATCAGTACTTTGTTTTCAAAAAAATATCTAAAAAAAAAAAAAATAATAAATAAAAAAATTTAGCAAATGCAGCATATTGAAACTAATTTTTTGGGACGTATAACGTGATTTTATTTAATCTTTTTTTGCTTTGCAGAAACAAAAGAAATTTCTACATACGTATGCAATCATAGGTATGTATGTTTATACTTATACAACGAATAAAAAGCCTTACATTTAATGACAACGTATGATTTTGTTTTTTAAAGTGAGATATTTAAGTAAACAAGGAACAAAATAGACAATAGGGCATGAAGAGTTCTATCGAGCCACATGTTTGGTTTGTCCATAGCTAAACGATTGGCTTACGCCAAAAATTTCATTTCCCATTTGACATCAGTGATAAAAAACGGAATGTCAATCACCTGACACTAAAATTTGACGATATTTTGACATGCACTGCGATATACATTTGGTCAGTTTTTATGATATATTTGACAAGTGAACAGCTGTTAGTTAAGGCAGTTGTTAATGCCAGTAATTTTGACATAATCAAAACTAAGCGTTAGATAAAGTATTAAGATCATAAAGCATCTGAAATCTTATTTATTTTTATAAGCTTTTATTTAACTTGGTCATCCCGCGCAAATCGTGGAAATTTCCATTCGATTTTAAACTAACTTCCCGACAAGTTAGAGACTTGAAATTTTCAGCATAGTTCCAATCACGATGACAATGCAATTTAAAATATAAATGAATTCCCTATATGGTCCAGGGGTCTTGATTCAAAGTCGGTCAAAAATTAGTAAAATTTATGGCTAACAGAGCGTAATTTGCCAAAGAACGTAAAACCAGAGCAAAATTATTTATGGCAAATTCTAGATATCAACCTAGTCTAGATATGAACCTCGTTGTAGGCATCATATCAAGGAGATACAATTAGAAGACTCGAGAAGTTTCCCCGCCAGAAGAACTTTAATATTGCGCCTAAATATATGCCATGCTACAGCGGAAGTGGACGACACGCCATTTCTTTAAATGAAATTAACTGCTGCTATATGTATGTATGTACATATGTATGTTTATACAAAACGTAAGCAAACAACATTTTGCTTGCATAGTCTTCTGTTCTCTTTCATTGCAAGTTGAATTATTTTAATATCTATTGCAAAATTTTGTACATAAAATAAAATAAAACTATTTAATATACAACGCTTTTATAAATGGACTAAAAATTAGAAAATAAAGTAATGTAAAAAAAATATTTTTTTAAAAATAAGCTTTTATTTAACATGTTTAATCAAAGGAATAAAATAAAGTAGTGAAACAAAAGATTTTTTAGCAAGAAAATTTTGTCAAAACTGCACTAAAATGAATAAAATAAAATAAGTTAAGGTCTCGTTAAAGTTACTAAAAGCCATTTAGTGAAAGGAGTTATTCAAACTCTAATGAAAATTACTAACAATTTGTACTAATTTACTTCGTTTTTAAAAAAGCTTGTCACGCGAATAGCAAACCGGCATTTAAATATCTGCATACATATATATAAACACATACATACCTAACCAATTATGCATATACGCTGAATTCGCCGACAAGCTTTTTTAAAAACGAAGTAAATTAGTACAAATTGTTAGTAATTTTCATTAGAGTTTGAATAACTCCTTTCACTAAATGGCTTTTAGTAACTTTAACGAGACCTTAACTTATTTTATTTTATTCATTTTAGTGCAGTTTTGACAAAATTTTCTTGCTAAAAAATCTTTTGTTACACGACGTTGTTTATTCCATGGATTGTACATGCTAAATAAAAGCTTGTTTTTAAAAAATATTTTTTACATTATTTTTTTATGAATGTACTTGTATAGCTGGGATGTGTAACTATCTAAATCAATAAATACATTTCACTGTGAGTTAATAGTAAAACATTTATGGTGGCATGCAATCAGAGATAAGTTGCGGTGTATCGCATTTTCGAATACACCGCAACGACATTTATTTACTGTACCACTCAAACTCAATGGCGCGTATTCATAGTCCAGCAACTAAGTCGAAACTAACAAAGTTGCAACTTAAATTTAAGTACCAACTTAAAATTTACCTCTATTCATAGTCGCATTTAAGACTTCTACTAAGTAGTTTCGACTTAGTTTACGATATAGCAAAACGAGTGTGAAAATGTACCGATTCTTCTTTACGATATTTTGAAAAAATTACGTTTTTATTAAATAATATCAAGTTTGATCATCCGTTTATGTAATTTTTATTTTCATTGCATGATTATGCAAAAGAATAAGGTATCCACAAAACTGAAAACCGGACGGCGAGGAAACTCATAGTTTACGAGTAATTTATTGTTAAAATTGAAAATTTCACCTAATAAAATGTACGATAACAAACCATTTCAAACAAATACAAGTGTGCAGAAAACACACATTTTGACTCATGGACGAAAGAAACAAGATCACTCGCGAACGAAAGAAAGAAAAAAATAATTTTCTAGTTGACGAAATCTCGACGCCATGTTTGTTGTAAGAAGTAAACAAAGAAGAGAACCACGTAATTGTTGAACGCATGAATAATAACATAACATAACATAATTCGCATAACATTTAGATATCTACTATTTGTATGTTTCACAGCATGCTTTCGATAAATATCGACTTCACATCACTCCGGTTGTTCTGGCTATTTCACACAATTAACAAGAAAATG
>NW_016157296.1:151602-155626 GCF_001687245.7 Rhagoletis zephyria
AATTTATCTAAATTATTCCAATTATAAAATTGTGATGTAGCTTTATTCGAATTGTAATACGCATTTAATTTCATCTTCCGATTAAAATGGATCGATCTTTGTAAATTTTAATTGGAGATTATTCAATATTATCAAAATCACCCTCTACCAACTTAATTTTTACATATTTCGTCTGTTTTCCCTTAATTTGATAAAATACTTCTTCCTAGTTACGACTTAGTTCCAGCTGCAGCCGAAACTAAATTTTAAGTTGGTACTTACCCAGAAAAGTCGAAACTAAGGCGACTATGAATAGCTTTAGTTGTGACTTAGATTAGTTTCGACTTAGCTGAGTACTAAATATGACTATGAATATGCGCCAATAATACTTAGCAACGAAATCTACCGCCACCGCAATCACCGCAAGCTCAAATAATGCCGTGTTTGAGTGTTTTGTGCTCGATCAAAGCGTCGTTACTGCATATTGAGGCCAGTGATGATAAAGTTGCCACAATTGTGCTTCTTTGGTACAATTTGAAACCAAAAAGTACATTGACACCACATGGACCTTTTTGGTACATTTTGGAAATGCAGCGCTGTGTGTATTTCTATTGGTTTTATATTTACGCTGGTTAAAAACTTCTACTATTTATACAAATACTTTCTTCCTTCTTTACTCCATGCAAACTTCGACAAAATTTGCACTACATTACAAGGTTGGCAATTCTGAGTACTTATAGAAATGGTTTTGTCTTTTGCTACCTCACACCTTTTCTACCGGATCACGGAAACTTAACAAAATTTAAATATATGCAAGTTATGGGAACGAATTAAATAAATTCAAAATGAACTGAACGGCCCGATGCTTGCAAACATTTTTAAAATACCTTTTTTGTCTGTTCCACATTCCTCCGCAAAAATTGAACGTGACTTTTCTGTTCAGAATCTGATAAAAGCTAAATGTAGAAACAGATTACAATTAAAAACCCTCGATTCCTAATAAAAGCAAAAGATTATATAAAACCTTCTCAAAGTTTTTGTCATGATATAAAAATACATACATGGTCTTTAAAAAAAAATGTGACTTACGATCTCAAAGAAAGTAAAATGCTTGACTAATTTTTATTCTACATTTAATACATATGGGTGTTTCCATCGGAAGGTCCACCACGACAAAAAAAAATAAAAATCTTATATCTAACGTATTTACGGGCCGATTTGTCTGCTTTTTAAAATATATACTGGCTATGTAAGTAGAATCATGTTTGCGTAAAATGGTCTTCATAGGTGGCGCCAAGGTTGAGATATTTCGAAAAACCGTATTTATGGTCCGATTTGGTTCGAATTTGGCGTATGTAGTTGAAACATAATAAGTCATAGATTTCCAACAAATTCACCCTGAATAGGCGCTGAAGTCAAAATATGAAGTATATTCTACATAGAATACATGTTTTATTTGCGTTAAAAAATCATTTAAAAGCAATATTAACAAACATATAACGATGGAAATTTATGTCACTTGACGTAGCGTAGCGTTTCACACTTGGGGTTGTAAATTTAAACAAGTTGCATTAATTCAAAAAACTCTAAAAACAACTAGACTTGCTCCCAATCATATTAAAATAAGTTTCATGAAAATAGCCATCCACAATTCGCAGAGTTTTTCGATTTTGTAAGAAAAGAGGAAAGAAAAAATCTACTTCCATTTTTTGTCACGTAACGACGCTCTCTTTAAATGCTTATATTTCAGGACCAAGCAGTTCGATTGTTTTCATTTTTCGGTTAAATATAGAGCTAATTATATGCTATACAATGGCCCAAAAAAGTTAAAGAAAACAAATGGTATTCCTTGTTTGTATCACATTGAAACGTACGACTGTCACGTATGCGACGTATGAAAATACCCATATACTGTATATTTTTACAAGATGTTTATTTAAAAGGCGTTAAATAAATGTATATTTCTTTTAAGCATTTATTGTTTTTGTGAAAGCGTTTAAAATTTTTTGTTGGTACATTTTTATTAGATTTGATACATTTTTTTCTGACGTTTGGTATAATTTCGAAAACTTCATTTATCATCCCTGATTGAGGCACCGCATTTTCATGTCGGCTTCGGCTATGCGGTGGTATGAGCGGTCGTTTAAACAACGCAAACATCGCATTACTTGCGGATATGCTTGTTTGAATGCGGTGCACCGCATTATACGAGTGTAAGTGAAATAAAAATGAATTGAATTAAAAGAAAATACATATTACATATTTTGTGTATTTAAATTTGACTAATTGTTCATATTTATTAATTTTTTGTAACAAGCTCAAATAATGTCGTGTTTGAGTGTTTTGTGCTCGATCAAAGCATCGTTACTGCATATTGAGGCACCGCATTTTCATGTCGGCTTCGGCTATGCGGTGGTATGAGCGGTCGTTTAAACAACGCAAACATCGCATTACTTGCGGATATGCTTGTTTGAATGCGGTGAACCGCATTATACGAGTGTAAGTGAAATAAAAATGAATTGAATTAAAAGAAAATACATATTACATATTTTGTGTATTTAAATTTGACTAATTGTTCATATTTATTAATTTTTTGTAACATGCATACATACAAACTCTGTAGGCAACTATAGCGATAAAATGCTCTTATAATGCGGTGCACCGCATTCAGTCAAGCATATCCGGAAATAATGCGATGTTTGCGATGTTTAAACGACCGCTCATACCACCGCATAGCCGAAGTCGACATGAAAATGCAGTGCCACAATCAGGGATGCCCTTTGGATCTAAATAGATCCAATTGGATACATTTTTAGACGAATTTTTACGGGATACTTATTTTTTCCGATCAGTATAAATGTGGATACTTTTTTAAATAAGCCAAAAATTTTATATTTCCTATAAACTTTTTTTCGTTCAAAAATCGATTTTCAGTAAAGATGGTAGAAAGCATTACGTTTTCTAAACGTATTAAGAATCGCTACTTAAGCGTGAAATTAAAGCATTTTATTTTTGTGAACGAAGCAATGAACATATGAAGAGATCTCACCAAAATATGTATAAACGCAATTGTGTTAATTAGCTTAAAAGGATGCTTTAAGCAAGATCTTAATATAGGTACATATCGCCGTTTAAAGTACAAAACCACGTATCAACAAAATGCAAAACCGCGTATGAAGATAATGCAAAACCGCGTATGTGACGTTGCATAAATTATTTTCTAGAGAGCAAAAACACTTATGTTTTAAAATGGTTCCCTTTTTTTATAGAGCAATCGCATTTCTGGCTAGTATATTTCAGGACGAATGGATAAGGATTGAGCCAAGAGCTTGTGTGAGCAAATCCAATTTTTGGTAGCAAATGTTAGATATGCGGTTTTGCAGAATGACGATACACGGTTTTGTACTTTAAACGACGATATATATAAAGTAAATTATACTCTTTCTGTGGTAATCTCTTTCATATCACATATTTTCGTTTGTTAATTTAAAAAGAAAAAAGATTTCAATGTAGTTTAAAAAACTAAATTTGATTTATTTAAGGAAACTTGTATGAATTTTACTGAAAAGACTTTAAATACACTCTAGAAAAATTTTGTTATTTGTTTGAAAATTTTTGCAATTTTAAACATACTATATATGTGTATTTATATGTATATTTTAAAGATCTCAAGTTCAAGATAAAGTACTGAACATCTTATACGTATATTTATACAGATTCTTGTTGAAAAATAGATACTTTTCAGTAGTAGTTTTACATGCTCTTTTTAGAGGGTACATGCTATTTATTATACTTGCTTTGCAAAATACTTATGCACAAAAAATGTACTTTATAAATTGAAATTACAAATGTTTGATTTTATGTACATATATTCCAAGTCCTTAGAATGGATTAAATTATGTCTTTTTCATGAAAATGTTTGGTTTTCTTACAAATTATGGGATGTATATGTAAAAAAATAATATATAAAAAAACTTTTTAATATACAACGCTTTTATAAATGGACTAAAAAGTAGAAAATAATATTTCTCAGTCCCATAGAATT
>NW_016157296.1:156975-219575 GCF_001687245.7 Rhagoletis zephyria
TGCACCACGCTCGCTGCGAGTTCGCGCGGCACGCGGCATGAATGCAAAGGCACCCGTGGCAGGAGCGTAAAAAATTAATTACTAGCGACTCCGTGCAAGTTTCCGTGTTTTGTCCTTTTAAATAATGTTTTATAGAATAAGAATTGATATTCAATGTAAATGATTAAAAAATCTGATCGAGAAGTAATAAATATTTTCATTTGTTTATAAAAATAAAAAAAGGGCGTGAGTACTAGGTACTCATGCAATTTGATGTGTAAACATATGCGAACGGCAAAGCGTAAAAGTACGTTTACATATAAATATAATCTCAATCAAAGCTCGTAAGCTGTTAAATTGTTTGTGCTTGTTATTCACACAACTCGAGGAAAAGTTAAACTTCTTCTCTGTGCCACCGTGGTCACTTTTTTCTGCAACAAATATTATGCCATTTAAATATATTTTAACTGAACATTTTATTAAAAATACCTTTACAAACCTATTTTCCTTACCAGCGTCAATTTTTGTTTACTTAAACATTTGACATTCCTCCTCTTCTTCGCAAGTATAATCGATAAAACCAGGTTGGACACCAAAAAGTTATCGGTTTAATCTGAGATATTTTTAATTTTAATTTTGCATGGCTAGTCTCTTTTTCTAATAACAGATTAGGGAGTTAAGCTCGAAAATTAGGATAATCTTTTTATATGCAAAGCTATTATTAGGCGATTCAGTTACATACATACAAATGTAGGTTAGGTTAGAAATTAGCCATTAATTTCACTTAATTTTATTCATTTTCATTCACAACATTGAAAGTTTCTGGATCCT
The DNA here is from genome assembly GCF_001687245.7 of Rhagoletis zephyria. NCBI lineage: Eukaryota > Metazoa > Arthropoda > Insecta > Diptera > Tephritidae > Rhagoletis > Rhagoletis zephyria. Next base: position 157,786 of record NW_016157296.1, read on the forward strand.
CAACATTGAAAGTTTCTGGACGCACAACATTGCAAGTTGATAAAAGCGTTGTAAAAAGAAAATTGGATACATTTGGATACATTTTTGGCTTGGTCAGTGATACATTTTCTTGAGACGGCGCGGCAACACTGGCCACAATATGCAGTAACGACGCTTTGGTCATACAAGTCATCGCAAACACGAACACGACAAAAAATGCGATGCACACAAATATCGCATTGCTTGCGGTGGCGGTTATACTTACACCGCATTGTTTGCGAGTATACTTGATGTCTCGAAAAAGGAACCGCATGCTGATCACTGCGTGCAATAATGGCAATGGAATTAATGTCACTGCTATTTAAACACAATTGAAAAGTGAATTAATAATAATAATTTAATACACAGGCCATATTTTCGATGACATAAACACTTTCATTTTGAGAATTTAAGTCTAAACGACAAAATTTATTTTTATAACATTACACATATCACTTTTGGAGGGTGAATCAATTCCAAAGTGACTTAATGTCAATTGACATAATTTCAATTTTGGGCTGTGTTTTTATGTCATTGATATTATTTCACACTTGGCCTGTGTATTTATGTCATTGACATTATTTCACTTTTGGCCTATGTATTTATGTCATTGACACTATTTAACTTTTGGCCTGTGTATTATTGCCATTGAAATTATTGCACGTCACCACATGTATCGAAGTTCAATTGTTCTATTTTCTTGTATATTTTTAATTCAGTCGCGGCATCGAAAATATCGATGATTATATACGATGCATCGAAGTAATATTTCGTTGCATCAGATCGAAAAAACGTCGATGTATTTTACTAACTTGCATCCCTAGGACAAATATGGTACCACACACAATGATGCCAAACTTATTCAGAAAAAAGAAAGTTGCAGAGCTACTTTTTTCGATTTCATCCGAATTTTAGCACCTCAAAGCTCGATTTCGAAAATTCGCCATTTTGGAGCTAAAATTCGATTAAAACTCGAATATCGAAGCTTCGCATATCGAATTTACCCATTCCTACTCTGTGTAATTGAAAATACATGTTTTAAAAGCCCACGTAAAAGAATGTGTTTAATTTATAGAAAATAATAACGGACTGGGATACTGGTCAAAGCAAAGTGGAGAGTCACTCCACCACGAATTCTCGCAAACTTGGGAGAAGTTTAAGCTAAACACTCTCGGAGATGAATTATTATAGAAAAGCTTTTTATAGCAGTTATAGAAATTTCATCACTCAGCACTTTACATACTTCTGACTCCAGCGAAATTTGCTTTCCTTTTTTATAACTTAAACTTTAACAATTTAACAAAAAAAACAATTTGAAAATTAAAAACATAAAATTAAAGACAAAAAAAAATATTTAAGGAGCCAAGTTACCACTACGTCCACGCCGCACAGTGTAAGATTTTACTCATCAAGCTGCTTTTAATTCTGTAATTCGAAAACTGCTGAAGATAGATTAATGAAATTTTACACAAGGTACGTTATAAGATAGGTGAAGCTTTTTTACAAAAAATTTGTCATTTAGAGTTACTGTCACGCCACCCTATTATATAACTGCAATTTTTAAAAAGGCAAAAACTAAAATATTTAACCAACTACAAAGGAATTATAAATTGACAGAAATGGACTTAAAAATAAATATATGTATATCTATTTTTTTTTTAATTATGGGCTTGGAAAATATCGATAAAAAAGTCAAGTTGGATCAACAAAACTCCGTTATAAGTTCAATATTTCTTGCTCTATTTGCAAAAATGGGATACCAGTGGACAGGTAATGAATCAGGCTTTCTCCATTCAAAGCGAAATTACAAGAATTTGTCTCGGTCGAGATAAAATGCAAATGAATTACTCGAAGAAAATAAAATTCCTAGTAGGCCTAAAAAAAGGAAATTTCATCAAAACCTGCAATTTCCAGCAGCTAAAATTGTGTTGTTTAAAGTCTAAGAAGAGTGGCAAATAAACTGAGATACAAACTTTATCGAATAATAGTGGATAATGAGTTTGTGGGTCTAATGAAATTAATAAATTGCTGAAAAAAAATTTAAGTTAGCATTTTACTTTAACATGAAATACTCAGTCCTAGTTTACTAAAATCCCAAAAATGTATGTTCATTAAAAACAACATACCTAAAAAAATAAGACCAAACTGGTATTTTAGCAATTGTTGCATAAATCACATAACACCGACAAATTAAACATTGAGATTCAGTTTCAAATATACAAGTTTAAATATTATTGCGCTTGGTAATTTTCCAAATCAAAACCCGTTCCGCCCTACACTTTGATTTAAATTTTTTAGTTGTTATTGTTTCGTCTTTATCAGCCAATATGGAAACAATACACTGTGCGCCGTTGGTCCTGGGTTACGGTAAAATTGGTTCGTATGAGTGAAAATTTCTCAAGAGGGCCACCCAAAATTGGATGGTCAAGATATTTTCGCACAAATCACTTTATTCGGTTTACAACCATAAAAAATATAATTTGAGCAATTTTGCAAAATTCGACTTTTTACAAGAGTTATTGTTATTAACTTTTTTTTGATGAATTCAGTAATTGTTTGTTATCCACTGATTCATAGCATGTCTCTTGCTGATTTTGTCCACGATAATAGCTAATTAGACAAGCTTTAGCCTGATTGTTTAAATTTTTTCAAATAATCATTTTTTGTATAAAATTTTTACTTTATTTTTTTATTTTTATAAACAAATGGAAATATTTAGTACTTCTCGATCAGATTTTTTAATCATTTACATTGAATATCAATCCTTATTCTATAAAACATTATTTAAAAGAACAAAACACGGAAACTTGCACGGAGTCGCTAGTTATTAATTTTTTACGCTCCTGCCACGGGTGCCTTTGCATTCATGCCGCATGCCGCGCGAACTCGCAGCGAGCGTGGTGCAACCAGAGAGCGCAAAAAAAAGTAAAATTTATTTATAAACATAAGCATAGATTATTTAATACAACCTTTTTTAAAGTTGTATACATAAATATGTACATAAATAACATGCATATTTATATATGTACGTATGTATGTACATATGCATTTATTTTGTCTTTACAGAGAAAAATAAATTAATTAATTTTACTATCCAATCGTTTGTGCCGCAAAAACAAAAACCAACTAAGCACTTTTTAACAACCCCAAAATAGTTTGCTACTTGTAGCAGTTATACACTGGCGCTTAACATACGTATGTTGAACACGGCGCCGGCGGATATTGCAGACAGAATTGTCGTAGCGCAAACTGCTATTAGGCTAAGGGAAACTGGGTCCTTTTGTGACAAAAAAAGGAAAAGAAGACGTTTCTCTGCACACATTACTTCTCAAGGGCTAGTGATGGGGGTTCTGATATGCCATTGTGCGATTGGTATTCATGCGGTGAGACTAGAAATTTCGGCTTATCCTTTTGTATCACCTTTCAAGAGAAATATGAAGTGGAATCATCTCCACACTTTCTTTTAGACTGCTAATCCTTATATGAGCTCTGAGGCATCGAAATTAGCTGCATTCGAAATTTCATAATCGGCTCGCGGCGGTAACTTAACCCAACCTAACGTGTACTTCTTTGAGCCATGAATTAGTTGGTCACATTAAGTATACCTGAACGTGCACATAGCCAAAATTTGGCAACGCTAACGCCAACAGAAAGCAGAAAGATCGCGTGCGTCGGTCGTCAGCTGTTGCAAATAGATAAAATTATGTTAAATATTTTTGACTTTTAAACCAATGAGGGCAAGAAATATAATTTTTCCTGCAATTATTGATATGAAATATTAATTTATCTGTCAGTAATATGTTAATTTAGTGGCCAAAGCATTCGCCAAGCTTCATTGTGGAAAGCATACTTTTAACGTGCGTACGAAACGCCAAAGTTGTAGGTATGTAGACCGGCCTCTATTCTGTCGCAAATTTTCCCATATCAACATATCCATATACATACATACATATATACATATGTTCTTGAACAAGAATCCACAAATACATCTTTCACCAAAGATTATATTTCGTTCAGGTATACAGCATACAAGTAGCAAACTATTTTGGGGGTGTTAAAAAGTGCATAGTTGTTTCCTCTGTTTCCTCTGTTTCCTTATCCTCTTTATTTTTTTCTCTGTAAAGACAAAATACATGCATATGAACATACATACGTACATATATAAATATGCATGTTATTTATGTACATATTTATGTATACAACTTTAAAAAAGGTTGTATTAAATAATCTATGCTTACGTTTATAAATAATTTTTATTTTTTTTTTGCGATCTCTGGTTGCACCACGCTCGCTGCGAGTTCGCGCGGCACGCGGCATGAATGCAAAGGCACCCGTGGCAGGAGCGTAAAAAATTAATTACTAGCGACTCCGTGCAAGTTTCCGTGTTTTGTCCTTTTAAATAATGTTTTATAGAATAAGAATTGATATTCAATGTAAATGATTAAAAAATCTGATCGAGAAGTAATAAATATTTTCATTTGTTTATAAAAATAAAAAAAGGGCGTGAGTACTAGGTACTCATGCAATTTGATGTGTAAACATATGCGAACGGCAAAGCGTAAAAGTACGTTTACATATAAATATAATCTCAATCAAAGCTCGTAAGCTGTTAAATTGTTTGTGCTTGTTATTCACACAACTCGAGGAAAAGTTAAACTTCTTCTCTGTGCCACCGTGGTCACTTTTTTCTGCAACAAATATTATGCCATTTAAATATATTTTAACTGAACATTTTATTAAAAATACCTTTACAAACCTATTTTCCTTACCAGCGTCAATTTTTGTTTACTTAAACATTTGACATTCCTCCTCTTCTTCGCAAGTATAATCGATAAAACCAGGTTGGACACCAAAAAGTTATCGGTTTAATCTGAGATATTTTTAATTTTAATTTTGCATGGCTAGTCTCTTTTTCTAATAACAGATTAGGGAGTTAAGCTCGAAAATTAGGATAATCTTTTTATATGCAAAGCTATTATTAGGCGATTCAGTTACATACATACAAATATAGGTTAGGTTAGAAATTAGCCATTAATTTCACTTAATTTTATTCATTTTGCTGATTTAATTTTTTTGTTCATTTTCATTTTTAATTCTTTTACACATGAAATTATCGGTATGATTGATAAAATATGATACTTGTGACTCAAGGGCGTTAAAATATCTTGGAAACACCGCAACAGTTATTGTTTTTGAGCTTATAGTTTGAGCATTTCCATTTGTATATATTCTTAAATTTAGTTTTTCTTTTCGGAATATAATCTGTGGTTCATGTAAATGAGAGCGATTTTTGGGAGAGTTGTGTAGAGATTGAAGTTGCAGGATTTTACCCGATGCTTTTTTGTTCCGTACGTTTTGCTGTTACTCACTTTTTACTCTCACTTCAGAGAGTGATTTTGCTGTTTGACCTTTTTCCAGGATTTTACACGAAAAGTATTGCATCAGAGCTATTATATCATCCATACATATGCATATTATACATACATGTATGTTCATCAGTTATCAACGGTCCCAGTTAAAATGATTTCAGTATTTTTTTAAATTTTCGCCTTGCTTTTTTATCAAAATAAACTACTAAACCTATGCCTAAAACCATCTACGAATATCAAAAACCAGCGCATGAATCACGTATGACGATAATCGTCTGAACGATATCGTGTCGAGGTTATCTTTCTTCATAAAAATCAAAAATTGTTTGATCGTTTGTGTGGTATCGTCAACTCGATTCCAGTTTTGCTTCACGTAACAGTAACAGTAACACGTAACAGCAACACAAATGCATAAATCAGTGTTTTGACAACATCGTTTTGTCAGTATCGTTTGAACGACTATCGTTTCAAAGTTACGTGATTCATGCCCAGTTTCAACAAATGAGTCCATACATATTTATATACATACATAGGTACAAAGCCGTATGCATGTGCGGAGTTTAAATAATCGGAAGTAATAATCAATTGTAGCGCATTTCCTCTTACTATGAATATGCCTAAATGTATGCAGCCATTTACAATAGCAAGCAAACACAGGGTGCTTCTAATGAAAATAAAATCTTTATGCTGATATACACATGCTAAGCCCTTCGAAATTTTGTGCTGGGATATGCGTTACAGCTTCGCAAATTTCACCCCTACCGAAACCAAAGATGTATACACATCAAAAAGAAAGTAAAAATTTTATACAAAATAATGATTATTTGAAAAAATTGAAACAATCAGGCTAAAGCATGTCTAATTAGCTATTATCGTGGAAAAAATCAGCAAGATACATGCTATGAATCAGTGTATAATAAATAATTACTAAATTCCTAAAAAAAAAGTTAATAACAATAACTCTTGTAAAAATTCGAATTTTGCAAAATTGCTTAAAATACATTTTTCTTTTATGGTTGTAAACCGAATAAAGTGATTTGTGCGAAACAATCTTGGCCATCCAATTTTTGGTGGCCCACCCTGGGCTAGCCTGGAAAGGGACGGTGCTGGTTCTTCATTTATCCCAATTCAATGCTTTAAACTGTCTTTCTTAACATGGCGACAGGTCTAGGTGACATGAATATACGTTAACATGGCGATGTCCTACGAAGTGACAATTGTCGTAGAGCTGGAAAACTATCGATGGCACTATCGATAGTATCGATGGTTTTTGACTATCGAAAACATCGATGGTTTTGCAAGCACTATCGATAGTTTTCACTCATACATACATTATTCAGTAAGAGTAAAAGACGCCGGTACCTGTTTCTAGTGATGTGCTGAATTGTCGGTACCCAATACTCGGTACCCAATACCTGAAAAAAATTTCGGTACCCAATACTTTCCTTTCGGTACCCGATACCGATACATTAAACCTTCGTCATAATATATATACTTTTGAAGTTTGCAGGAAAAATGTCATTGCTATTTTATATGACATCGTCAAAGCAAAAAAAAACACATAGAAATAAGCAATGTGCATGTTTGTATTTGTGTCTTCTTGTACTTATCGCAACAGTTCTTGCGGCAACATTGTTAATTCGTAATACTTATGACTTTTCAAAAATTATTTATTACGATTTGCATTGTGGTTGCCGCTGTGGCTGAGTAGTTAGAGGCGCGTACTACCACTCCTTAGGACCCGGGTGCGTTCCCTGGTCCGAGAAACAGTTGACATGGGTTTAGGGTTGCCAGATTTTTTATGCACGAAATTAGTACATTTGACTTTTTCATGCTAAAAAAATCAGTAGTTTTCAGTAGATGCTTTCCATTTCCAGACAACCGGTCAGGTACGAGTATGATTTTTAATTTCGACCAAACTCAAATACATTTTTTGTTGGTCCAAATAATGAGACACGTATTTTTTCTTTTGGCTCGGAAAAATTTTTCGGCCGAATTAAACGCGATTTTGTTTTTCAGGCAAAAATCGATTATTCGAATTGACAGTGAAAATTTTTTTTTAAATGCCCATAACTTTGTTAAAGTTTAATAGATTCCAACAATGTTTTTACTCAAATGTCAGTAATTCTTGTCACTTCACGATAGAATGATATAATTATTGTTTTTCATTATTTAAAATTTTTTATTTAATAATAAACAAAAAGTGCAATTTTTTTTTTTAAATTTAATTTCTCAAAAAGTGTATTTTTTTTTTCTCTCAAACTTTTTTACCGGGAAAGAGACACTTTGAACTACAATCAACCCAAATCTTTTTCTGAGTTATGATTTTTTATAGAAAATATACGTTTCTGTGGTACATACTACAATATTCTTAAATTGTTTAACTAAATGGAACATATGTATGTAATATATCAGCAAAAAGTACAGCCGTGATCATTTTTTGTGTATCAAATAGATATTAGAACACACTTTCCACCACACAGTTTCGAAATACAAAATCACTTTTTCCGCTTTTTATATAATATTTGAGTTTGGTCGAAATTAAAAATCATGCTCGTACCTGACCGGTTGTCTGGAAATGGAAAGCATCAGTAAAATTTTTTGTAAAGCAAAATTATGAATGTAAGTAACAGATAATGCTTTAAAACGCCAGAGTACTTGTTTTTAACAATATTGTGGTATAAATAAAGTATAGTTCATAAGAAATAAAAGTGTTATTCATTTTAACATGAGTGTACAGATCATTGTAAACAGAAGCCATAAATTATTTTATATTTATGACATTTGTATAGCAATAATGAGATCATTCCCTTTTTCAGTGTTTAAATGGTCAAAGAATTCTATACATTTAATTTTAAAATTACTTTTAATTTGAAGTTCACTTTAAAAAATTTTAATTAGAAGTCGGTTTCTCTATTTGCGTCAGGAAGCAAATTTTATACTTAAGATCCTCTCTGTTGTTTCGTTTGAGTGTGGTATTGACAAAAACAAAATTACATGTTTTTTTTCAAACTGTGGAAAAGTACCACTATCTAAGGAATGCATCTACATATGTATATTTTTTCATGGCTTAAATTAATTTTTTCAACTTCGCAAAAACTTTGAAAGACTAATAATTCGCTAAAACGAATATCTAACTCTATGTCTGATGTGCAAAAGCTCTTTTACAATGTCAGTAAATTTTGAAAAAAGAATTGCAAGTTATAGGCAAAAGCCATTCGAATATTAAAATTTGCAGTTATTAAACTGAAAAATATTTTCGAGATAACTAACAACACTCCATCGCAAAACGCCATCCTTCTTTTTAATTAATTTAAGCTCCATCATATTATCGCAACTGGTACGTAACGACACGGCGATGTGCCCATAAATCGAAGTTCCAACGTTATGTAAAAACCTTAAGAAAATCCTAATGTATTTTGTTTGAGTTGAAAATTCAGTACAAATCATTACAAATTTTGAAAAATCAGGACATTAGCGCACTGATTGAAGAAATTAATAAAATCAGTACAAGAGTTGAAAAATCAGTACTGTACTGATAAAATCATTACTTTTGGCAACCGTACATGGGTTTCGACCTAAAACTTGTGTTTTCGTCCATGTAATATTTGTCAAACGAAAACCAGTTTAATTTTCTTATCATTGGCAACCTTTTTCTTTTGTTCATATTTCAATTTCGCTAGCCAATTGACAATAAATCCCAACTAGCGTATTAGAGATGATAAAATATGACTTCCACTTCGATAAATATATCTAATACCATGTTCTGACCGACATGGGTTTCGACCTAAAACTTGTGTTTTCGTCATTCATTTCATAATTCCAATCGGTGTCTTCACTAGTTTTTTTTCGATTGTTTACCGAAGTGGAAGTCATATTTTATCATCTTTAATACGAGTGGAACGTGAGTTTTCAAGTAGTTTTCAGCGAAAACTGGTTTTCGTTTGACAGATTTTACATGGACGAAAACACAAGTTTTAGGTCGAAAACCAGTTATAGCAACGAAAACATGTTTTCGATGTCGGTACGAACATGGAATAAAACACTTGAAATTATCGCAACAGAGAAATATTATTTCATCAGTTTAACCTTAGTCGATCCAGGGTTCAAGAAAAATGCTTTGACGGATGAAGAAGCCTTTCAAGGGAGATTCTGTAACCAGTTAGCTACAAGTTTCGGATCGAAATCGCTCTTCTTGACGTAAAAATATGTCATATCATACGTCAACAAAACCGATACCGATTCGAAAATTGTCGCTCACTGGTTGCATAATTTGCCCCCAGGCCTACAAAAATGATATCGTCCGATTCAGCTGGAACACACATGCTTCAAACAAGTAAGAGTATTACAGCTGTATTTGCTCCTAAATTCGGGTTTTGATAGGTGAGTATCCCCTGAACCGTTTTTTTCATATTTTCGGCCTATGTGAGCTTTTATTCGAAATCTAAATGTTTCGGTGCCGCATATCGAGAGTATTGGATACTTTTTATATCGGTACCGAATATCGATCAATACTTAAAAGTATTGACTCAGCACATCACTACCTGTTTCATCTAATGAGTCGGAAAGGATATTTAGCAAAGTAGGGCAAATAATTTCAGAGCGCAGATGCTCCTTGAAGCCAAAAATCGTTGATAAACTTTTGTCCCTTAAAAAAATATGTTAAAATATTCTGATCTCATTTTCAATAAAAGTTGTTAAGTTTAATTTTTAGACTTTTTTAATCGAATCGGAACTACCGATGGCCACGACTATCGATAGTTTTCCAGCTCTAAATTGTCGCCATCTGCAGAACTTTTGAACTTGTTCTGAGCTGACGCTGGCTTAGATGGTTCTGAGACAGTTCATATAACAACAGTTTCTAGATAGTTCAAAAAGGGTCGCCTCCGGGCTAGAAAAAATGTGGTTAGTTTTGAGCTGGTTCTAAGAAGTATTCTATAGAGGCCTTTCTTTAAATCAGCAAATAAATAAAAAAATACTTAATTTAATGTTTAAATAACTATTTATTTTGCACTAATTTACTTTTTCAGGCAAACTGTGCGTTAAAATAAGGAACATAAAGTGTCAGTAATTTATATGTATTTGTTACGTGTAATGGTTATTTCTGTGTTACTTATAACTAAAAATCTAAACTAAGTCGTGTGAAAAATGAGAAAAACGGTGATATATTGAATGCTTATTTGTAATAACTCAGCATTAAATTGTGTTAAATGTATTGAAATGTTATACATAGACTCTCCGGCATCGAATTAAGAATATATAGAATTTTGAATATTCACAAGGGTTTCAATGCTAAATATTTTTCGTAAATTTCTATTTAAGGATGGCTCGTAAGTATTATAACATAAACAATGTTTATTAATCATACAAATTCACGTTTCTAACTGTTTTGGAAATTAAGTAGAATTCCAGAAACTGTTATAAAAACTTCAATATTTTAAATCATATTTTATAAGTAGGGGAATCTCATGTCACCGCGGCCACCTCTGTGCGCGACCTCTCAGGATTTGGATAAAAGTTGAAGAGATTGAAGGTCTAGGTGACATGAATATACGTGCAGTATATTTTGCCAAAATGACGTAGGGTTGCCTATTTACACGGGACTTAAATTTTAAGAAAACGTCATACATACCTTTCTTTGAAGTGCTGTATCTTGGAAGCCTTTTACCGAAACTTAATGAAAATAAAATGTATCTATTCCGTCTTATTATGGGCTTTAATTGTACATTTTTTTCATTAATGTGCAACGTATAAAAAACAAAAAAAAATAAGTAAACATTTTATTTTTTTTTTGATTATTTATAGTATTTTAAAAAATTTTTATTTTTACATAAAAACATTTTCTATAATGTCAACTTTGAATATCCAAATGGGCGTAATGGGCTACTTATGCGTATGGACTCTAGATCGTCTAACACTCGAGCAATATGATAAATAGACATTGAAATTTTATGAAATTGTATATTTTTGAAAGAGCAAGGGTGTGTAAGAAACAAAAACAATATGAATAAATCATATTAACTTTACTAAAGATTTGAAATCATGAAAATCCCTTCAAGGAAATGGCAGTATTGAACTTTGTTGCAAGTTCACATGGGAAATCTGTTTACGACGTGATTGCAGGAAATTTTAAGAGACTAACAGCAACAGCAACTCAACTCATGATGTTACAACAAATTCGTACACTCGAAGCCCTCTACCAATGGGGTGCTATATATTTCCAATGCGATGCCTGTAAAAACCCTGCAGGGAAAGCTACCAGTTGTGAACCAAAATTCTACCAGTTATGAACCAAAATGCTACCAGTTTGCGTTTCAGCCCACCTAGTTCACGTTGTATCCTTTTTCAATGTTAGCGACTGGTATTTTTAACATGGCGGTGTCATAGGAGATGTAAATTGCCCCCTCCTGCATCAGCACGCTACCAGTAGAAATACTAGTATTATCATACCAGTGACGGGATAGACTGCCTATTCATCCCCCGTGAAAAGCATAAGTATGCCATTTTGCTCACAGCGCTGAAACTGTGGCAATGGTCGACAGAGTAAAGATTCGGCACGCCAAATAAGGGGATCCGAGTTCGATTCGAGCGAATCTTTTTTTTATTTTTATTTTACTTATTTATTTATATCTCTTGTTATTTTTAAATTTATTGTTTTAAAAAGAACAAAGAATTATTTTAATTTTTTTATGGTATTTTAGTATTTAGATTTTTTTTGCAAATGAAATTTAATTTATGTACAATTTTTATTTTATATTTAAATTGAAATAATTATTTAAATTAATTTACACTTGCTTTGCTTTAACAACCTCCTCGCGCACTCGAACCTGAGATCTCTGAACCAGAATCGGTAGTCTTCACTCGACGCCACAGCCGACATTTGCGATGAAAGCAATTAACCGCATTTTAGTTTTGGTTGTTCCTATTCAAATACAGATGTCGCTGATCGCATAAGTTCGAAATCGCCGAAATGTTAGGCCGTCGCTTTAGCACATACTAGTTAATGAACTAGTATTTATACTGGTTGGTTTGGCATTTCACTGCGGAGAACTGATATAATTATTGTCCATGACGAACTGGTATGACTTCCCCATTTAATACCAGTTTTCGAACTAGAATTTCTACCAACTAGTTTACTTTTTGCTACGAGGAACTGGTATAATTATGGTTCATAACGGACTGGTATGATTTTTGTCCTTAAATAATAGTTCAGGAACTGGAATTTGTGCAAACTGGTTCAGCTTTTCACTGCAGGGAATTAACCGCATTTTAGTTTTGGTTGTGGCTATTCAAAGACAGATGTCGCTGATCGCATAAGTTGTTCGAAATTGCCGAAATGGTAGGCCGTCGCTTTAGCACATACTAGTTAATGAACTAGTATTTATACCGACTGGTTTGGAATTTCACTGCGGAGAACTGGTATAATTATAGTCCATGACGAACTGGTATGACTTTCCCATTTAATATCAGTTTTCGAACTAGAAATTCTACTAGCTATTTTACTTTTTTCTACGAGGCACTGGTATAATTACGGTCCATAACGAACTGGTATGACTTTCCCATTTAATATCAGTTTTCGAACTAGAAATTCTACTAGCTATTTTACTTTTTTCTACGAGGCACTGGTATAATTACGGTCCATAACGAACTGGTATGACTTTCCCATTTAATATCAGTTTTCGAACTAGAAATTCTACTAGCTATTTTACTTTTTTCTACGAGGCACTGGTATAATTACGGTCCATAACGAACTGGTATGACTTTCCCATTTAATATCAGTTTTCGAACTAGAAATTCTACTAGCTATTTTACTTTTTTCTACGAGGCACTGGTATAATTACGGTCCATAACGAACTGGTATGACTTTCCCATTTAATATCAGTTTTCGAACTAGAAATTCTACTAGCTATTTTACTTTTTTCTACGAGGCACTGGTATAATTACGGTCCATAACGAACTGGTATGACTTTTATCCTTAAATAATAGTCCATGAACTGGAATTTGTGCATACTGGTTCAGCTTTTCGCTGCAGGGAAACAACTGCAACTAACTTTTCAGTGGACTTTATTTCGACTATGACTACGTGCCAATTACTTTAATCCTATTTTAAGGTAGTTATGGTTATATTTTGCATTCAATTTTATGACAGCGCAACTAACACCACATGAGTTTCAACCGTCCAGATCTTCATCCCTTTTTCAGTAGTTTAGAGACAGTTCTGAAATTTCTAGGGCGAAACTAGCGCTTTGCCAGACTGTCTCTAAATTTTGCTGCAGGGTACCTAAAGGTTCGCATTGTACATATACACATTTCGGGGTTTGAAAATTTGGAATCTGGACATCATATGGGATAATTCTACATTGAAATTTTTTCCATCCATTTTAATAACCCCTGCCACTGTTTCAAGAGCACTGTGGCTAGCGACTGATTACGAAAAGGCGTTTGATCGCCTGGGGATCCATATGGTGGTAACTCCAGTAGGATGGGTGCGCAGTAGGACTAAAAGTTTAGAGTTTGGTTAAAAACATGTATGTCCGGCCGCAGGTTACGGGTTAGAGTAAATAATGAACAATAACAATATCCATTAAACAACGGCATCCCACAAGGATCTCCTCTAACGGTGATATTGTTCATTGTCCAACGGTTAAATAATAGATATTATTCTAAACTACAAGAACGCTGATGTATCAATTTACGCAGAAGATGCTATAATCCTTACCAAAGAAAAAATTTAACTAACGTTAACAACACTTTGAAAAGTATAATTTTAAGAATAAGGAAATGGGGTCAACATTCCCTATAAATTAGTAAATTCAAGGTTCTACATGTCTGTGAAAACCCAAACGTACCAAATGTGAACGATTTGAAATTGAATGTGTAAACTGTCTTAAAATCGTAGGTATCATATTCGACAACAAATTTACATTTAAGCAGCACTGTTTGTATTTAAGAAAAAACTAGCTACTAACCTTAATAAACTGAAAAACCTTTCATCAAATCAATCACTGATTCATGTTAACACACTGTTAAAAGTTAATAGAGCATAAATTCTATAAAAGATATATTACGGACTTGTAATTTATGGAGCAACTGCCAACACCAGCATCAAACTACTTAACGGACCATATCATGCGGCCATTCGTTGCAGCTCACATGCTTTCCCAACCTCGCCATTAAATGCATTTTGGCGGAGACCGGCTTCCCGACCATTGAGGAGCGAAGAAATTAGGCAATATGAAACTTCATCCCTAAGCTTGTGAATACGTCTAACCAGGTATTTTACAAAGATTTCCTAACTGTCTTCGGTAACGAACGCAGGTACAAAGCGCAGTCATCTATTTGCAAATGCGCCAGCTTCTGTCGTCAACTATCACCATCACCAAGCCGTGTAAGAGTCAGTTCTCAACCTTACTGGCTACTCAACCAACTGTGCCTTAACACAAGCTTACACTCATATCAAGATCCACCACAAACAATCTGGCATACCAACAACTATTCCTTGAACAACAGAAGCAATACTTAAACAAAGATTGAATAAAGGTCAAAAACCGACCAAGACAGCACATATTTTGCTATAGAGAATCAGGAAGGAAGTCTATTTATCTGTGATCAACTACCTAAATACTGTTCGGTCTTTGCAGGAGAAGCTATTGCAATATACAAAGCTGCTGACCACGCGCAGTATACACTCAGAAAAGAAATTCCTTGATGCTAGGAAAAAAGTATATTATTCTAAGGAAATATTACCTTGAAATGGCTCCAATGACATTGCTGCCTTAATATGAGTAAACGATTTGACTCAGTTTAAGGAAAACAAAATTCCCTAATTTTTAGGAAAAATTTACTTTCCACTCGTGGAAGGAATAAGTATGTCATTTTGCTCACATCGCACGAACAGTGGCAATTGCCAACAGAGTAAAGCTCTGGAGTGCTAGTCGAGAGATGCAAGGTTCGTGTCCCAGAGCAGGAATTTTTTTTAAAATATTTTTTTTATTTTTTATTTATTTTTTTAATTGTAATTTTTTAAATTGTATTTAAAAAAATTATTTCATTTATTTTTTATGTTATTTGAGTATGTAGGTTTTTCCATTTATGAAATTAATGGTACAATTTGTAATTTATATTTAAATTGAAATAATTGACTTACCTCATTCTAACCACCTCCAACCGGATTCGAACCTGCGATCTAAGAATCTAAAGCAGTAGTCTTCACGCGACGCCACAGCCGACATTTGACAGGAAAGCAATTAACTTTGTCTTAACAGCACTGACAAAATTCAAAATTATTTAAGGAAATTATGACTTATATTGATGAAATTATTACTTATATTGAGTAAATTTACTTCTTCAAATTAATGACGCTCTATTTTTAAATTAAGACAAAATTTCTGAAATTGAGTAAATTTTTCGTAATATTAAGGAAAAAACAGTAACTCGAAAATGAGGATACTGTTTTCTTGATTTAAGGAAATGCTTTTTTCTGAGTGTAGTAAAGGTAAATTTGTTATCTGTACAGCTGGCATGCCAACTATTACTGCAGCACAAATCATTCACAAAAACAATAACATAATAACGAAAATAAAAGATCTTCTCATTAAACATTCTAAGAAAATTAATATTACGTGGGTACCTGTGAATAAAGGCATCCAGGGAAATGAAAACGTCGACAAAGCAGCACGTTTAATGTCATCCCAAACTGACGCATTAATTCAAGCACACCTTGAGAAAGACTTAAAAATATTTGTAAGAAAACATTTATGTGTGAATGGAGTGAATGGGCTGATTTTAACCATTGGTACACGGATTTTAATCAGACATGCGAGGCAATATTCTATCCGATTGACATACCACCATAGGCAGTTTGTACGTTCGACTCAGAATCGGTAATATAAAACATACGCAACAACATCCCTTCTCAAGTGGTCCCCAAATGCCGTATCCCTTCTGCAATCAAACACCTTCTGTTAAGCTCCTCCTTGACGAATGCCGCAGTATAGCCAATACGTGAAGAAACCACACCCATCCGAAATGTTAGCCCAAATCTCCAGCATCAAAATTCTGGTGAATCTTTACATTTTTAAAAAATTATAAATTAGCAAATAAGTTATTTTGTCACTCGCGCGCACTGTCGTGGTAACTTTTTACTTTTAACGTTCTTGTTTGCTTTTGCACAGATATTAAAATACGAACATATGTATGTATTTTCTCAAAGTGAAGCATTTTATTATCGGTTTTAAATTGGTTTACAACCAAGAAACATAAATACGTTAAAACCCGATAATAGATATGCTTAAATTTAAACATAGCTTTGTTTTTAATCCAACCTTTAAATATAAAGTGAGCTTTAAAGTCAAAGGTTACTTCAGAAAACTGCCCTAAAGCTAGTAAATAACAATAACAATAATCGCAGGAAATGACATAATGTTTCATATAATAAATTGAATTATATCGAATGGAATTTGATATTTACAAGTGGGCCCATGCGCAGACTGCGCAGACAGAAATATACAGTAAACTCATCCCTCTTTGTAGCCACAGATAAAAGCAGACTGTTCTTATAGTTCGCGGAAATAGTAAACAGAATTATTCTTATAAACCCCTTATTTTTATTATACATATATTACAAAACGTGAATGAGATTTATAGTACATCAGAACTTATACTTATTAGGTACATAAAAACATATTACAAACTGACTGATATATGAGTGTCATGTGTTGAGGAAAACATGGTGTTACTTACAATATATCTTTGTATACAATATTTGAGATGAAAATATATTCAGAATTAACTTTTTGATTAAATATTTCTTTAACAGAAACAATAATATCTGAGCTGGGGGAGCGGTGCGAGAGAGACAACTGTCAGTTTATCGAACGTTTAATTATTGAATTATGTGTGCGCCCACCACTGTCGTATACGGTGTATGCGATGCTGCTGTCACAATAGTGCTTCAGTACAAAATACCTTAAAATTTATAAGATAAATTAAATACATATTTGTTTTTTGATAAATGATATTATATAAATGAATTAATAAAATATATTATTGTTGCTATTAAAAGGTGCTTTAACGTATTTACTTTCTGTAGGTTTGGATGGATTTTTTTCATTTCGTGGACTTAACACACAACAACAAAATTTATTTTTCTAACATTACGTACTTCACTTTTAGAGGGTGAATTAATTACAAAGTGAAATTATTTCACTTCTGGCCTGTCTTGTAATGTCATTGATATTAATTCCCTTATAAAGTTGAATTTATGTCAATTGACATTCATTCCACTGGCATTATTGCACGTCACCGTAGAGACGGTTGCGATCCTGCTTTGGTATTCCAGTTTTTGTAGTTTTTTTATTCTGAAACGAAGAAGGTTGTTTTTACTAAATATTATAAATGCATTAACTAAATTTAAACCAAACGGGACAGTAAAATTTTCGGTCGCTGATTCCAAATATTCATACATTACGGTTTCATAGTAATTTATGAAAAAAAAATTTTTTGCCCTTATAAAATACATGGAAAACTTCAAATCTCTGAAGTCACACATTAAATATTTACCAATTTCAAAATAAATAAATAAAATAAAAAAGAAGCTTTTTAATATGCCATGCTTTTTTAAATGGACTAAAAAGTAGAAAATAATATTTCTCAGTCCCATAGATTCTATCATTATAAACAATTTATGAGATTGAAATCGAACAACGTGGAGCGCATGCAATACAAAACATTAGATTTAATTGACAATAGTCAAACTGCGTAACATAGACCTAAAATTTCTACAGCGAAAGTACCAATTGGAGATTGATTTTAAGCGGTTGTTATTCATATACCCACATACATACATATATTACTTTACATATCAATTCAAGTCTATTACATGCGCCCCACGCTTTTCATTTTCAAATCATAAATTGTTTATAATGAATTTTGCTAAAATTTAAAAATCAAAGTTATCAAAACAAGTTCTATGGCACAGAAATATTATTTTCTACTTTTTAGTCAATTTATAAAAGCGTGGTATATTAAAATTTTTATTTTTTATTTATTTTGTTTTGTAGTTTTTAGTCATGTCTGTACAAAATGTTTTAATAGATATTAAAATAATTCAACGCTATTAATAGATCAGTGATGATAAAGTTGCCACAATTGTGCTTTTTTGGTAGAATTTGATACCAAAAAGTACGTTGACACCACATGGACCTTTTTGGTACAATTCGGAAGTGCAGCGCTGAGTATATTTCGATTGGTTTTATATTTACGTTGGTTAAGAACTTCTACTTATTTATACAAAAACTTTCTTCCTTCTCTACTTTATACAAACTCGGATTGTTTCACATTACAAGGTTGGCAATTCTGATTTCTTACAGAAATGGTTCTGTCTTTTTCTGCCTCATACCTTATCTACCCGAGCACAACAACTTGAAAAAATTTAAATTTATGCGAGTTTTGGGAAAAGATGAAATTAATTAGCTCGAGGTATATTGTCTATTCCACTTTCCTCTGCAAATGTTGAACGCGTGTTTTCTGTTCAGAATCTTAGATTTTATTCGAAGATTATATCAAATCTTCTCAAAGATTTTGTCATGATATAAAAATACATACAGAGTCTTTAAACCAAAATGTGACTTACGATTTCACAGAAAGTGAAATGCTTGATTAATTTTTATTCTAAAAGTAAATGTATATTTTGTTTAAACATTCGTTGTTTTGGTGAAAGCGCTCAAAATGTTTTGTTGGTACATTTTTATTACATTGGGTTCATATTTTTCTGACGTTCGGTAGAATTTGGAAAAGTTCATTTATCATCTCTGTAATGGATTGGTGCTCACACATATTAATACGGCACCACCAGCGTCCCAAAACACGTTAAAACACCTTAAAAGGCTTTCAAGCGCCTCAAAACGGCCACTGGAGCTCAAATCAACCAAATGGGCCCAAAATGGTACAAAAGTATTTAGTTCCGGACTAGTCCCAAACTGAAACCCAACTGGTCTCGGACTGGTCACCAACTGGCGTACCCCAAGTGGTTCCCAAGTCACTCCACCATAGGGATGAAACGATACGAGTAAATACAAGCACATACTCGATACTTTTCGGTCGATAACTAGTAATTTTGGCATCGACACTTTTGAACCAAGTGCTGAGTAGGTATCGAAAAAAAAGTACTCGTATCGAAACCCGATACCAAGTTAAACTTTGCTCCGAAATTTTTTTCTCTGCATTTATGGCTAATATGAATCGCCCTGTGCTTTTTGGCAACTTAAGGCCGGTTGTTCAATGTCTGATTGGCACAAATCGGAGGTAGGAGCTCCGGTTAAATAGCACGACTGCTTTATCGAAAACATCGATAATGATGTTTAACCGGCAAGTAGTGATAATCAGACATTGAACAACCGGCCCTAACAGTATGTTCACATATCAATATTATCTCAATCAAAGCTCGTTTTTTAATCACCCCATCTACATAGGCAAATCTCAGATTATTAGCTGTCAAATTTGTTGTGGCTGTTATTCTCACATCTCAAGGAAAAGTTATGTTTCTTCTCTGTGCCACCGTGATCACGTTTTTCTGCTATAATAAGTAATATACATATATTTTTACTTAACATTTTATTAAAAATACCTTTACAAACCTCTTTTCTTTGCTAGCATCCATTTTTGTTTACTTTTACATTTGGCATTTCTCCTCTTTTTCGCAAAAACAATCGATAAAACTAGGATGGACACCGAAAAGTTATCGGTTAAATCTGAGATTATTTAGTAATTACAGATTAACAAGATTAGGTGTTAAGCTCGAAAATGAGGATAATCTAGTTATATGTGAACCTAGTATTAATGGCCATGAACCAAAAATAGTCTTTTGTTTACATTTGTTCGTTTTTTACAATTTGGTGGTGGCTTTTTACTGCAATTTTCTTAATTTTCGCTTGTGACAACGTGTGTACACATAAGGTAAAGAATAATTTAACACAACTTCATGATTTATAGAAGAATTTTCATAATAAAAATGATTATTCATGCGTTCAACAATTACGCGGTTTTCTGCGTTCTCTTCGTTGTTTACTTCTTACAACAAAGATGGCGTCGAGATTTCAACAGCTAGAAAATAACTTTTTTCTTTCTTTCCTTAAGGCGTGATCTTGTGTCTTTCGTTCATGCTTAATTGCCAGCGAAAACCACGAGAAGGCGCCAAAGTCGACATAATGCAAATTATACACGATCAAATTGCTTCACCAAAGTCGCGGGTTTGCAATGTTTACACCAGTGCTGCCGCTGTCATTTCAATTGAAGTTTTTCACTTCACTTTAGAAGCCTTCACTTCGTCACTTCATTTTACTTCCTTTTACTTCACTTTCCACAAGTTAGATTTATCTTCAAAATAAATACAAATTTATTTGAAATATATGATTTATTTAAACAAAATCAACAATATTTTGCTAAAATTCTTGTTACATAGTAAGTACGGCAAAGAAACTTTTCGAAAAAGTTACCCAAAAGAAGCCTAATAAATTTTCGATCTGGCATCGGTTATTTGGAAGAAATCATTTTGATTTTCATTTTCACATACATATATAGTTGTAAAACGCACAGAAATGAATGCGTGGATAAGGTTTCATAATTATTTAGTAAATATTTGAGGAAAATAACCATTCTATTTTAGTTTTCATACATCTTCAATTTTCCAGCCAAAATTAAACATTTAAGAGAATCTCGTGATGACGTTGTTGCTGTGTACCTGGGGATGACTTTGTTGCTGTGAATCGGTAATCGATTAATTATATTTTAGTGTTAATATCATCATTGAACTGCAATTTTTGATTTTCTTTCCTCAATGTGTGAGACATAGTGATTTTAAAGATATTCCAGCACTAATAATTTTGCACAGGAACACAATAAATTATAAATTAATAAAGGTTAAAGATTACTTTTATTGTGATAAAAGAATAATTGATTAACCAATCAGGTGATAAATAACCTAATCGAAAAACTCCCAAATGTGCATGAAAGTCGTCACTTCGATAATCACTTCACTTTTCCTCCCAAGTCACTCCGAAACACTTCAATTTTAGTGTGTTTTCAAGAAAATGCAAGAAAATTGCAAACGGCAGTACTGGTTTACACGGCCAATTGTTCGAGTGGAAGTGTGAAGTGGATGAATGTTCAGTACAGACGTTTTAATGCGATGTAAAAGTCACTGAGTAACTCTATTATTCTTCGCGCTGTAAACGTCAGCGGGCAATACTAAAGGTAGGGGCAAATAGCTCTGTTATTGAAAAAAATAAATAAAGGACAAGAGTTGATTAAAAAAAAAAATTTACTTAGAAAATACTAAAATATTAAACGTATCCCAAGTCCAGAAAATTTAAACGCTATATTCGTTTCTAGTTTATAGAAAATACATATATATATATATATATATATTAAGAGTGGTTCAAAAAACACTCTTTTTGGAAATTCATAGAGGCTACATCAAAATATTGTTATTTGTGAGAAAAACAAGACGAATTTTTTATTATAAAAAAAAACAATTTTTGGGAGGTCGCGGTTGTCTGTTTTTCATAAAAACGCCAATGTTTTCAATTTTTTTTTATTTTCGTGATAGCCCAGTAAAATTAGATAAGTTTGGTGGGAAATTAGAAAAAATTTGTAACAGCGATTCTTTTTGATGCAGTTTACTTCTATTTGACACGTAAATCATGAATCCACAGTCTTGCCCCTAAATTTCATTTGGCAACATTCCGCCATCTTGGATTTAAGATTGTTTGGGTTTTTTGCGATTTGCAAGCTTATTTTGCATTTTTAGTAAAAAATGCTTAAGCACAAATATGTAGAGAATTTAATTACCCACATTGTACAGAATTTTTTATTGTAAAAAAGTTTCGTTGAAAATATGTACATAGCATATTGAAATTCCAAAGTTGTAGAGAATTTCATTTCTCACAACTTTTATACCTAAATTTTTTTGTAGAACGCTTAGATAACGGCCGAGAACGTGCCAAACATAGCGATTAGCCCATTAAAATTAGATAAATTTGGTAGGAGCAAAAAAAAGTATTTGTAACAGCGATTTTTTGATGCAGTTTACTTCTATTTGACACGTAGATCATGGATCTACAGTTTCGCCCCAAAATTTCATTTGGCAACATTCCGCCATTTTGGATATTATTTGTTGGGGTTTTTTTGTGATTTGCAAGTTTATTTTGCATTTTTCGTAAAAAATGTTTAAATACAAATATGTAGAGAATTTAATTTCCCACATTTTTTAAGGTTTTTTGAAAATAGCACTTTTTATTGTACAAAATTAGCAAAAACTGCGAAAAAAATTTTACATTGTCACGGTGTTTGCCATTTTTTTACAATTTCTGTTAAAACAACATAGCTTGTTGAAATTCCAAAGTTGTAGAGAATTTCATTCTCCACAACTTTTGTGCCTACATTTGTTTTATACGACGCTTATATCACGACCGGGAACGCGATAAACATAGCGATGTACGGAATGCGTCGTAAAACTCATTTGTTGTATATACAAGCACGTCAAGAAATCGGTTGACTGACAAACATTTGGAAAAACTTCAATTCTTGGGAAGTACAACAAAAGAAGACTTTTTTCGCTGAAATATTTTATTAATAAATGTTTTCTTAAATAAAATTAACTTGTAACTGTATATGTATCTGTATCT
This sequence comes from Rhagoletis zephyria, assembly GCF_001687245.7. Classification (NCBI taxonomy): domain Eukaryota; kingdom Metazoa; phylum Arthropoda; class Insecta; order Diptera; family Tephritidae; genus Rhagoletis; species Rhagoletis zephyria. The sequence goes on from NW_016157296.1 coordinate 180,857, forward strand.
ATATCATTAAACATACAAATAGTTCTGCTATGTAACGGAGTTTTATTTATTTTCAGTTCCTACAGTATAAAATTTTATTACTCGGAGTTTAGGATTCCCGGAGGATGAGTAACTTGTGATTTACAAGAAATAAATTTAACTTAATACACAGTGAGTACCGATACGAGTAGGTATCGATACTTTAGGTCGATATTTTTCAGGCTTCGATACTTTTTTTCGATACTACTTCCAAGTAAAAGTATCGACACCTGCATGGTATCGTTTCATCCCTACTCCACCAAATTCACCCACTGAGACAAACACCATGGCTTTTAACTTTCAATGGAATATCTGTCCAAAAAAACCTGCTTTTAACTTTAGAGTCGACTTTATTTTGACTATAACTACGGGCCCATGTGTTCGTCTCTGTCTACGCCTACGAAATTTTTTCCTGGGCTATGCGTTACATATTCGCAAATTTTACCACTACCGAAACCAAAGATGTGTACACATCAATAATTCAACGAAATTCTGATACACAAGTATTGTATTTTATCGGACTTTATTTATATTCCTTTTCAACATACGCACATGCACGAGGTTGATGTCTAGACTTTTTTATAGGATCTTTGCAAAGCAAAGGTTTTATAGCTATAATAGGTGTCTGGACATACAACATTGTAAGTTGATAAAAGCGTTGTAAAAATACGGGCCTCTTTTTTCCATTTTCTATAATTCTGGGTGATCCCTGTAAATTTTTTGTTATGATCCTAGTGTATAGATATTATATATTTTCACAAACATTTATTTACCTATATCATCGTTTTTTTCAGGTAAGTCGCCGCTATAATCCTACTGCTAATAGAATTGAGAAGAGTTTTTATGAGAATGTGGTAAGTGTTTACTTAGCACGTAATACACGTTGAAGAAATATTGCAAATTTTGAACTTGTTACAAAATTCTTGCAGGTTTAAAATAGTTGTTTTTTGAAATGTTCCTAAATACAACCAATTTTATTTTCAAGAATCAGCCGAAACAGATCGTGCCTAAACCAGCATTCAAATTAAATACCGTCTGTTGTACTGCTTTCGTATTCCTTTTCATCTGCTTTAAATTTACCTGATTTACGAATAAACCGCAGCAGTTGTCAACACATCTCTTCCAAAAACTTTACACCCGAAAGCGTAATATGTACACAAAAAGTGTTCTGCAGTTTTATCTTCCTCATGGCAGGAAGAGTAAGGCTTTCTGCACATTGGACGTCCAATCATAGTTGCGTCATCGTCACAATCATGATGAAACGATTACATGACGACTACACTTTCGCACACTCGGTCGTGATGTTTCAATTCATTAGGCGTCTAAAAATTCACTGCAGCAGGTATTTCCTGTTTTTATGGTTGATATTTTCGCGAAATATTTACAAAAACTTGCAATTTTTAAAATATACATTGTGCTGCAACAATTCTAGACATCATTTTTCAGTAATATCCCTTCTTTTCTTTTCCTGAAATGTGTTTTGTGCATGCACACAGAGACTTTTTACAATTCCGTCATATTTTATAGTTAAAAAGCTCACATTTATTGAATTTTAATGCAGTTATCCACTTTTTAATAATGTCCACAGATTTTATGCAAAAATACTAATTTGTATGCAAATATTCACTTTTTCACTAATTTTTCCCCATAAAATGTAACAACAATGTGCACAGCGACTAGCAAACGACAGTGCCGTCTTATCCGTTTCTGCATCTTCTACGATTTGCCGATGACTAGCCGATAACGACAAGTGTGCAGATCTCCTTTGAAATGCATGTGCTCGGTTCAAAATTTCAGGGCGAGACGATAACGCAACTATGATTGGACGACAAGTGTGCAGATAGCCTATGTGGGATTTTTATGCATGCCAATCATATTCAATGCTCAAGCAAAGAGTAATTACGTCACAAAGTATACCTAGTCTGAGTCCTTTCCAACCAAATAACTTATCAGGTAGTATTAAGGCGAAATCGGAATTCCGGACTAATTTCGAAGTAGTTAAAGTGCTGACCAATGACTTAAGTTCAGCTTGGCTGTCACTACATCAGCTTTCGGAGTATACCACATTTGTGGTAGATCTACAACTTTTTGTATTGCTACCACATCTACCACGGTAAGCTTAAAATCTACCACATTTTGCTATTTCGCTCAGTTTTTGATTTCGCCGTCCCAAATTTTTTGTTACTTGTATGTACTATTGTGAATTGGACATAGGGTGGCCAGATATTATAGTGACATAATCAGTACAGTTTGGGATCAAAAATCAGTACAAAGCCATAAAAATGAGCTAATTTTTAAGCGTATTTTTTGTTATTAACAATATAACAGCTAAATAACAGCCCATTAATTTAGCAAAAAATAACGAATAGACTTTTAAATACATATAGTAATATCAATATACAAATTCATTACTTTAAAACAAATCAACGGTATTACGTATGTATGTACAGCTGTGCTCACGAAAATAGTAGTAAAATGTATTGACAGGTTTTGAAATATTTTTTTTTCTTTCCTTACTTAATTTAATTTTTTTATAAAAATATAGTTAGTTCTATAACAAAAGACAAGTGAGTTAAAGTCTCAAACTTTCTAGAAAATTTAAAAAAATTGAGAAAATTAAAAAAAAAATTGTAGCCCATTCAGTTTCAGTAGAAGACGAGCTCGAGTCAGAATCTGTTTGCATATTTTAAGCTACAAACTTNTGGTTGATATTTTCGCGAAATATTTACAAAAACTTGCAATTTTTAAAATATACATTGNCTGTTTGCATATTTTAAGCTACAAACTTAAAACATATTTAGTTGGTGTGCATATTAAATACAACATTCACATTCAAATCTACATATATCATATCCAAGAGTCGGTAGTTTGCACCTTTTCCAAATTTTTAGAACTTACATTGCACCGTAGCAGTAGTCGTCTTAAGTTTGACATACTGACAGCTGATTTCTCAATCAAAATCAAAACATTATCTCTTATTGTCATCGTGTCAGTGTACTTAATATATGATGAGCTCACTACCACCTTTCATAAGATTTATTAATGGCGAAACCAGCTTTTCCTGTAAATCCTGTAAAACATGCAAATCGTGAAGTTGGGTTGGGTTGAATCGAAACAACTTGTTATTTTGCGAAATCCTAGGAAACGAAACAATTGCAAGCTGACACCCTTTTAATTATGGTTTCAATCTGCTCACGCGTATGAGTTGTCAAAAACCATTGTTTTGAACATGTAAACCTCAAGCAAATGTCAATTACACCAATTTACAAAAGTATTTATTAAATGTAAAAATCAGTACAAAATCAGTACAAAATCAGGAGATTTTGCGTACTGATTTCGGGCTCTTAAGAATCAGTACAATAGAAAAAAATCAGCACGTGTACTGATTAAATCAGCGCATCTGGCCACCCTAATTGGACAATTGCGAATGCGACATTTGCTCTAATTTTTGCATTTGAAGTTCTATGATATTACAGCCTTTCCGCCTGTGGCGCACAGTGTGCTTTCTGACCACTCCATGCGAATTAATCGTAGCACTTTCGACAGAAGTAATACTTTAATATGAAACAAAATGGTTTTGAAAGCTAATTTTATTCCCTTTCACAGAAAAATACTACCATTGACCCACAATTACTCCTTGACCTTAAAAAGTTGGTCAAAATTAGTGTTCTTCGAAAAAACATGCAAAATCCACCGAATTTGTTCCAAAGAAAAAATTTTGTATGTTTTATTGCACTAATATTATAGATTTTGAGACGAAAAGCGATTACACTGTTTAAAATTCAAAAAAAAAAAATTTAACACCGCAATGTAAGAAATGCACATTTGATTGATTTTTTTTTTAATGCAGCTGTGCACCCTTCTCACATGTGATATCTATCACTCGAATAACAAGTACGGTGTAGTGCTATTCAAGATCTTAAATTTGAGCCAAGGTAGAAGTCTCCAGGCCCCTTGACAGCCAAATTATAGCGTTTCTGAAGTTAAACTTGCGGCGTATAGTGATTCGACTATATGGGGGCAGGTGGAGACATTAGTAAACCTGCGCCGATTTCGCTGAAACTTTTCACGTGCTCTAATTTTACTTAGAAATAGAGAATTATGAAATTTGGTAAATATGGAATAATTACCACGGCCCCCATCTTGTGGGCTGAAATATTTTATTAAAAAACCATAAATATAAAATATGGGGAGAATTGGATCACTTTAACCTCCAAAACTCACAAAAAATGTGGGCCCAGTCATTAATGGGAAGGAATTTTGGTTAATTTTTGTTTCCTGCTTTCCACTTTCAGAAAACAAAAGTTTTAATTTAAACTACAGGTGTAAATATCTCTTTTCTCCTAATGTTTGGTGAGATTTCGCGAAATTATGCAAAAAGAAACTCAAAGTCAAAAATGAAGAAAATTACATATACTTGCAAAGCCGCGCGAAAATATCCAATTATACTAAATTGGAAAGCTACATAAAATTCCCTAAACCATGCGTCAAGTCCTGAGGGACCGGTACTCACATTAAACAGGTAGTAGCTCTGATTTTTTTCTATTTTGTGAAAAATCTGGACTGTCAAACTTTGCTACATCCATATACACATTCGCATAGCATATATTAGCATCTTTTTGCTTGCTTTTGATTGGTCGAACGCGCTTACATTTCTTTCTATTCAGACATTCTAGGTTTCTCAAGCAACAAAAAAATACATGGCAAGGTTGTGTTTTCTCTACTGCTATTACCTGTTTCATATGCCTTGCACTGAGTACATTATGTGAAATGTTGTATTTATGACTTTTACTTTTCCTTCTCTAAGTCCAACCATCTTTTTTTGGTCAACTCTCACCATGACTTTTTCTACCTGCCTCCATATAGTCGAAACACTGTTGGCGCTTTTTTAATAACACGGTGCTACACAAAAAGTTATGAAATACACGCGAAACCAAACCTAGTGTAGATTGTAGCTAGGGATGGGAGCGATTAATTATTTGGTTAAATTAATAGAATATTTTTGTCCAATTTACGATTTAATTGTATAGTAGTTTTGTGTTTCATCAATCGATTATTAATCTATTAATTGTAAAACAATCGCAAAAATATTTTCAAGAAATATGAATACTGTAGTTGTCTAAAATTTCAAATAGCCGCAAGAATTGGTCAAGTTCAGAACATACAATGGTGTAAATCAAGGGTTCTTAAACTTTTAAGATGATGGGACCCTTACTAAACACCTTTCATTTTAGGGAACCTACCAAAAATTACTAAAATTCAAAGGCAGTGCAATTTAAATATGAATAAAAACTTTTACTAGAAATTGTATACATACTGAAAATTTTAATGTGAAGAATGAAATTGGTTCACTGTTATTAATTGTTGTATAAAATAGTAGTTTGATATAATGTCTGAAAGCTGTATGCGCATTTCTGGGGTAGCATCCAATTTCGACCAGAATTTGTTCGCTGGGTTATGGTTCACTTTTTTGTTTTTTGTATAAGTGTAAGCGGAAAACCCTGTTGACAGAGTACGTTGTGACAGAAGGAAGCAAAGTTAAGATGGCCTTTTTAGCGATTTCATGATATTTACTCTTATATCGGGGACAGACATCTGATATTTGCATTCTGGTAAATTTATTATGGTATTTAAAATACTACCATAGTGACAGACATTAACTTAGATGTCAGCGACAAATCTAATGTTTTTGAAGAACAACACATATGTCATTTTTGGGTATGTTCCATCTGTCATGTTTGGGTATACCAGAAAATTACAACCTTAGGAGAGTTGTATTCTTTCTACAAAAAATACAAGGTTGCAAATATTATAATATTTGGTGACAGACATATGGTATTTTGGAAATGCTACGAAGAAATACCAGATGTCTGTCCACGGTTTCGTATAAATCAAAAACTCTTTAAGAGACACAGATTCAAATGTGTGTTTCAATGTCGAAGTACTCTGAAGATCTAAGAATACTTCGTAAATGGATTTTGTACCAAGCCGATATTACTACTACCATCCCAAAATAATCTGACAAAGATTTCAAGTGATTTACCAAGTGCCAAGTTATGACATTTCACATTACATTTGGCAAATTCATCGAGTTCCTTTTAGAAATTTGGCTACAGCGGCCCACAACACATACCGGCTACAAACAAAAAAAGCTGTCAAGCGCAACTCTGAGAGTTTTCCAAGACTACTCTCAATCGGGTACAATTGGGCATTAATTAGTCGCAACTAGTTTCATACGGGTATTATTGGAGATCAATTGGTGTGGCCTCTTCCTTCACGGGTATAATTGGAGATTAATTAGTCCCCGAATCATCTCTAACGGGTACTATTAACGAGTTAAAGATATGTATGCATTTAGTCAATGAAACTTCATGTGCGGCGTTGGCACAGAGAGAGAGAGAGAGTATACATACGCTTAACAAAACTGACAGCCCCGGTTCGAATCGCAGCTGGCGCAAATTTTTATATTTATTTTTTAAAAGTGACTACTCGCTTTTTATAGCCGTTCGGGTATAAAGGGGAACAGTTAGTATCTTCATAGGACATGCTCGAACAAAAGTTTTTAAAAGTGACTACTCGCCTTTTTATACCCGTCCGGACATGCTCGAACAAAAGCAAACAGTTCATTCCATATATATTCCTATATATAGTCTCATGTTCCCTTGCGATTGCTCCCGGAGTCATCCCGGATTAGTCAAATTTTTTGCAGGGAAGCTCAACGCTCTTATGTAGGTATTACTGAGTGCCATACCTACATAAGAGCGTAAGATACGTGAAAATAGATAAGTGCGTCTCGGTCAAGCTGTTTATAGAACTTTTAGTTGGTCAAATACTAGAAGTTGGTTGTAAATAAGCCGTATTTAGGCAATTTGATCAACCCTGAGGATATAAAAACTGTTTACCCAAAACTTTACGGAGTTATGAAAAAATTCTGAGATGTAGTTGGTACCTCGGTACCTGCAAAAGCTGGTGCTGCAGCCACCAAGGAACGCGACCGCTTAACAACAAAATGCTTATCAAAACTTTGTATCTACAAGTAACCTATAACTAATCCACATTATTAAAACAATTCAGTCACCCTCAGTTTTTTTGCAACAGAATTTAAGTAAAATTCAATGATATACGCTTCAAAACTGCATTTAATGAAGAACAATAAATAATCTTTTAGTTTCATTTAGGATTTTCGGGAATATTTCGCATTATTCTTGTAGGCTGTTAAAAGGTTGCTGACCAACTCTTCACAGTTTACGGCTTTTTTGGCTTCCAAGAAAATAACGAACAACATTTCGAAAACATGTCCATGAGGAGTTTTCGACCGGATTCAGTTTTTCTTCAAACTGTTCATCAGCCAATAGGTCTCTAATTTGTGGCCCTACAAATTTCCCCCTTTTATTTTGGCATCGCTGATTTTTGAGAATTTCTGAGAATGACTTTTAACAGTTAGTTGACCGCAAATATAACAAAAGTTCACAGTTTACGGCTTTTTTGGCTTCCAAGAAAATAACGAACAACATTTCGAAAACATGTCCATGAGGAGTTTTCGACCGGATTCAGTTTTTCTTCAAACTGTTCATCAGCCAATAGGTCTCTAATTTGTGGCCCTACAAATTTCCCCCTTTTATTTTGGCATCGCTGATTTTTGAGAATTTCTGAGAATGACTTTTAACAGTTAGTTGACCGCAAATATAACAAAAGTTCACAGTTTACGGCTTTTTTGGCTTCCAAGAAAATAACGAACAACATTTCGAAAACATGTCCATGAGGAGTTTTCGACCGGATTCAGTTTTTCTTCAAACTGTTCATCAGCCAATAGGTCTCTAATTTGTGGCCCTACAAATTTCCCCCTTTTATTTTGGCATCGCTGATTTTTGAGAATTTCTGAGAATGACTTTTAACAGTTAGTTGACCGCAAATATAACAAAAGNCGATCAGAGCAAAAAGTTTTTCCCAATTCGACTCTAATTTTGGCCCAATTCGGGCCCAAATAGCGATTTGCCCACTCTACCGAAAATTTCCCCAACCAGTGCTCACAATTTGCTCAAAGTGAACAAGTATACGCAATTAAAACTTTTTTATCGACAAAATCACACATACACACATCAAAATTCCCTACGAAAAAAAATATTTTTTAATTTTTCTCTTGAAAATTNTAAAACTTTTGAAAAATTTGCCACATACAAAGTTTTTTATTGAAAAAAATTAGTTTTTGAAAATATGCCATTTCAAAAAAAATTGGAAAAAATCACAATGGTAGCTCTGAGTATTGCGCAATATTTAAGTATAATGTTATGGGGTACACTCTACAATAATTTGAGTTATGAATTTTTTTTTACACCCAAGTTGAGTAAAATGAGTACATTACCAATTTAAATAATTTTTAAACTTTTTTAGAATTTTTTTGAACATGCAGTTTTCTAGCCCATTAAATTCTAGTATAACAAAGTGCAAGTTTTAAGCGGTTGCAAAACTGCCGTTGATTTTTTTTTTAATTTTCTTTGAAAACAGTTTTAGGCATTTTCATCGATAAGGAAAAGGTGCAAGAAGCCGTGAGCATAAACCATATTAACAATCAACGCAATTTTGCAATAGCTTAACACTTGCACTTTATTATACTCAAATTTAATGGGCTAGAAAACTGCATGTTCAAAAAAATTCTAAAAAAGTTTAAAAATTTTTTAAATTGGTAATGTACTCATTTTACTCAACTTGGGTGTAAAAAAAAATTCATAACTCAAATTATTGTAGAGTGTACCCCATAACATTATACTTAAATATTGCGCAATACTCAGAGCTACCATTGTGATTTTTTCCAATTTTTTTTGAAATGGCATATTTTCAAAAACTAATTTTTTTCAATAAAAAACTTTGTATGTGGCAAATTTTTCAAAAGTTTTAATTGCGTATGCATGTTCACTTTGAGCAAATTGTGAGCACTGGTTGGGGAAATCTTCGGTAGAGTGGGCAAATCACTAATTGGGCCCCAATTGGGCCAAAATTAGAGTCGAATTGGGAAAAACTTTTTGCTCTGATCGGGCAACCTCAAAAAATTTCCAGAAAAGAAACTTTATCATAATGGGCAACAACTTTTGTGATCTCAACTGGCACGAAAATCTGCTAGCATCATATAGGTGCATTTTCAAAAAAAAATCATAGATCGAAAACGACGAATTTTAGCATATTGCTACTCGTACTGAAAATAGTTTATACTATTCTCTAATAGACAAAAAAGTTTTTTTTTTGTTTATAAACAATAATTAATTATTAATAAACAATTACTGATGTTCAGTTCACTAGATCGATTCAGTAGATCAATATCTGCAATTTAAAAAAAAATCGTTAAAAACCTTGCTTTTTTGCGGCAGTTATAAACGATTTCATCAAAAGTTGCTATTAAGAGAGGAAAAAATAAGCGTTCGTACTCAAAAAGAAAAAAATTCATTATTCGAAAAACTCGCATTCCTGAGCAAAAAGAAAAAAAAAGAGTCTCCTTAAATTGTTCAAAGAACAATCCCTGTGAGTTTTATCGCAAACTTAAATTCACTTTCTCCCGGCCTGGGTGATTTGAGATGGAATGAGCCATAAAAATTAAAATGTTGTGTTCGTATGTCACGGTCATCAAAACTTGAGAACGGCTGAACCGATTTGATTTTTTTTTTTGTATATTGTTCGGTATAACACCAGGATCATTTATATCACAAAAGATTGGAGGGTTGCCACCTGTTTGAAAACTTTAAACTCAATTAAACTGATAAAATAAATGGCATATTACAATATGGATATCAGATTAAAGAAGTTTAAGAAAGATGACTGATGAAAAAATTTTTGAGGAGGATTGCCACATATTTGAAAATTTTGACTCAGCTAAATTGATAAAATAAATGATATATTGAAATGTGGGTATAAAATTAAATAGGTTTAAGAAAGATAACCGCTGGAAATTCTTTTGGGGAGGGTTTCCACCTATTTGAAAATTTTAACTCAGTTAAATTGATAAAGTAAATGAAATATTGCCATGTGGGTGTTAAACTAAAGAGTTTTAAGAAGGCTTACAGCCGAAAATATCTTTGAGGAGGGTTGCCCCTGTTTGAAAATTTAACTCAATTTAATTGATAAAATAAATGACATATTACAATCAGGGTTGTTGCGAATATTCGCATTCGCATTCGCAACCGCGAGCTTCCGCATTAATTTTAACATTCGCATTCGCTTGCGCAATAATCAATGCTGATCTTTTGCGAATGCGAATATTAAAGGGGCCGAAAATAGCAGTTATTTTTTTACGAGTTAAACTTGGCCAACTATTTTTATTCTGAAATAAGTAATTTCCGGATAATGAACAGAACAGTTCGGATAATGAACAGAAAGGATTAAAAATGAATTACAAAAACTAAAATCTAAAAACGCTGTTGACGTTAAAGGTTCTCCAAATTCAGAAACAACGAAAAGAATGAGAATGAAGAATTCTTTGGAAAAAAAACGGTGTTAAAATAGCGATCCTGCCATGATGCTAAATTGTGAAGATGAAAGACAGGAGGATACATCACAGCGTCAATCGAAAAGAATTATAATTTTGTCAAGTTTTGTCAAGAATTGAAAAAAAAAATTTCCAATTCCATTCCAATTCCAAATTGTTAAGAAAAATTGTTTACTGTTGAATTGCAAAATCTTTGTTAAATTTCTTGGTTGCTAACTGCCTTGAATAAATAACTTATACCTAGTAGTACATATTACTAATTGGACTTTAAGAAAGCTGAATAACTTAAACTGTAGCTGTTCAGTTTATAGGGTAACAGTTAAATTTTCAGTATCCTACCGCGAACGCGCTTCGCTGCATATGAGACGCTTATATGTCCAAGCAGGCATAATCCGCCCAACTTTATTTACGTTTTCCTTGCAACATTTTTTCTTCTTCTTCCATTCTTGCTCACGTTTTGGCATTTCGCTCCCGCAATTGCACCAGTGTGACGTCACACAAAAGTTATTCTCAAAAATCCTCTCTTATAGGCGCAATCTTGTATTCTATCATTCTTGTGTTTGTACGGCGTTTCTCACTACCCTTATACAGTTCACAGCACTGAATTCATACTATTTAGATGGAAGTGAGTAAACTCATGCTGTTGTCTGGTATGTAAATATTATATGTACATTTTTTAATTTTTATTTTTAACTAACTTTATAAAAGTTTGGTTTACTATATGAATGCATAGATGGTTAGGTTAGGTTAAGGTGGCAGACCCGCAAAGGGGACTCACTTAGACATTTGATTGTCCATTGTGATACCACATTTCATAGGAACGGTAACTGCGTAAAAATTACGAGAAGCGCTGGGTGCTCATAATGAAGTTCTTCAAACAGCTGATGTCCACTCCGGAGAGTCCCTCGGGAGTGTCGATGAAATGCGCACCGAGATGCTTAAACCGTAATCTAGCGAATGCCGGGCAGTTGAGTAGGAAGTGCTGAGATGATTCCACCTCGTCTTCCAGGCAACTGCGGCAGTAGGGATCCGTGACGATATTGAGTCGCACCGCGTGGGTTCCCATTGGACAGTGTCCGGTCAGTACACCTGTGAAAATCGAGAGCTGACGCTTAGCCAGCTGCAGGAGTTCCCTTGACCGCCCGCGGTCCACAACCGGCCAGAAGGACCTTGCAACTCTGCAAGTCGGGGTTTTTTCCCAGCGCTCGCTGAGCCGACCATGAGCCCATCTGTCCAAAAGCAGGCCGCAGGTTGCCAACGGAACTCCAATGCCCTCCCTATCCGAGGTGATGGCCTCAAGGGTGCCTTGCCTGGCCAGTTCATCAGCCCTGCAATTTCCCGCGATATCACTGTGCCCCGGGACCCAAATCAGCTTGATCTGGAAGCACTCCGAGGCAGTTGAGAGAGAGGTCAGGCATTCCCCAACCAGTTTTGAGCACACCATTAGCGATCCCAGCGCCCTGATTGCCGCCTGGCTATCAGTATATATATTTACCCTCCTTTTTGACAGTACATTGGTGCGTAGCCAATCGGCTGCCTCCTTTATAGCGGCCACCTCTGCCTGAAAGACGCTGCAGAGATCCGGCAGTCTGAAAGTAAGATCTACTGAGAGTTCCTGACAGTAGACACCTCCTCCAACTCTCCCTTCCAGCTTCGATCCGTCCGTAAAGATGTTTATTGGACCTCTTCTCCAGAGACCACCCCTCTTCCATTCATTCCTAGAGGGGATGTGCGTGGAGAAGGATCCTTTAGGGGCCAGCCTCGGGTGACCCCGGTCCATTTCTTTCGGCACGAAGTCGAAGCTTTCGAGAATTGTCGAGTGTCCGTGCGCTGGATTGAAAGAGAACCCAGAGCTTTTGAGCCTAATGGCTGAGCGAACCGCCGCTACTTTGCCCGAAATATCGACAGGTGCGACATTGAGTATAGCGTTTAGCGCTAAGGTGGGAGTGGTTCGGAGCGCCCCGCTGATCCCAACGAGGGCTGCCCTTTGCACGCGCTCTAGCTTCCTAACATGAGTGGTCTTTTCCAGTGAACTCCACCAGACGATGACCCCATACAACATTATTGGCTTAATTATGGTTTCATATAGCCAATACATCACTTTTGGGGAGAGGCCCCATCTCTTCCCTATGGCATTCTTGCAGCAGTAGAGGGCCACCGATGCCTTCCTCACTCGTTCCTCAATATTAGGTTTCCATGACAGTTTTCCGTCCAGGATCACGCCCAAGAACTTGACCCTGTCAGAGAGAACAAGTGGAACACCCCCTATTGAGGGAAGCTGGGCATGAGGCTTTTTGTACCTCCTGGTAAAAAGAACGAGCTCCGTCTTTCCAGGATTGACAGCAAGCCCGCAGCTAGCGGACCAATTTGTGACCCTGTTTAGGTACCCTTGCATGAGATCGTACAGAGTGTTCAAGAACTTTCCTCTGACGATGAGTGCCACGTCATCCGCGTAGGCAATAACCCGGCATCCTGTCCTCTCCAATTCCTCCAGGACGTCGTTTATCACGACTATCCAGAGGAAGGGTGAAAGGACGCCTCCCTGCGGGGTGCCTCTGCTTACTTTACGCTGCTCAGAGGCGTTGCCCCATTCCGCTGTGACAGTTCTGTCGTGCAGCAAGTGTGAGATGAGCCTTACTAAGTAGCTCTCGACTCCGAGCTTAGTAAGGGCTCTTATTATCGCCCCAGGAAGGACATTATTGAAAGCCCCCTCGATATCAAGGAAGGTACCCACTACAAAATCTTTGTTTTTAAGAGACTCCTCTATGGTTTTGACGATTGAGTGCAGGGCAGATTCCACGGATCTACCTTTCAGGTAGGCGTGTTGAGAGGGGCTAAAACGCTCTCGAGGAATCCTGTTTCTTATGTGCAGGTCAATCAGTCTCTCAAAAGTCTTCAATAAGAAAGATGAGAGACTGATTGGTCTGAAGTCCCTCGGGGATACATGAGAGTTCTTCCCTGCTTTGGGGATGAACGTGACCCTTACGCACCTCCAAGCCCCCGGGATGTATCCTCTTTCTAGGCAGCTCGCATAGATAGGGGTGAGCCAGCGGCACGAGACCTCCACAGCCTTTTGCAGCTGCGCAGGAATGATGCCATCCGGTCCCGGGGACTTGAAGGGCTTGAAAGAGTCGATTGCCCAGAGCAGTCGGCGCCTCTCCAGTAATTCACCGGAGGAGGAGGTAGAGCATTCGCCCTTTCCAACAGCGATAGGTTCGCGCGGTGCAGGATTTTCTGGGAAATGAGTATCAAGGAGTAGCTTAAGCGATTCCTCTCCACTCATCGCCCAGTTGCCCTCTTCGTCCCTCAGGTATCCCAAGGGTACGGGATTCCTCGCAAGGATTCGCCTAAATCGAGATGATTCATTACAACCTTCTACGGCTTCGCAGAAGTTTCTCCATGACTCGCTCTTGGCCTTTCTTATCTCGGACTTATAGATGCCCAGTCCGATCTTATAGAGTTCCCAGTCGGAGTGTTGTCCACTCTTCCTGGCTTTATTGAACAGGCGTCTACTCGTCGCCCTGAGTTCTGAGAGTTCCACCGTCCACCATTTTGGTCGTACTTTGCCCCCCGGCCTACTCAGCGGGCAAGAGATTTCGATGGCACTCCTACAAGCTGATGTAAACTTTTCCACCATAACATCAATCGAGCCTTCGGTGCTTAAGCTCTCCTGGGGGGCCTCTGGGAGTAGTTCCCGAAGTTTTTTACTATAGAGGTCCCAGTTTGTTCTCCTAAGGTTCCTAAAGGGGATACTTTTGGGACGATCTTCGTCCAGAAAAAACTGAATATACCTATGGTCCGAAAAGGAGTGATCATTAAGAACCCTCCAGTCAGAAACGCGGGATATTACAGAAGACGAGGCTAGGGTGAGGTCAAGGACCTCTTGCCTTGCCGCGGTGATAAAGGTCGGTTCGTTTCCTCTATTACAGATACATAAGTCTTCACTTAGAATATAATCAAAAAGTGACTCACCTCTTGCATTTATATCTGAGCTTCCCCAGCACGAGTGTCGTGAATTTGCATCCGACCCAATAATTACGTCGGCTTTCCGTCGCCTCGCTTCGGCTATGGCTTCACGCAGCAGTAATGGAGGTGGTTCCACCTCGTCATCATGAGCCATGTAAGCGGATATGATCCAGAGCTTTCCGGCACCGCTATCCAGGCTGACAGTCACAATGTCCTCGTTGCTGAAATTAGGTAGAATTAGTGCTTTGAGTTCGTTTCTGATGAGCATGCAGGATCTTGGTCTACCTGCTTGATTCTGCACCATCAGCTTGAAATTAGGCGTCCTGATCCCGGAGATACCGCTACTGCTTAGCCACGGCTCCTGGATCAGGACTACATCGGCTCCACCTTGCTCAAGGTGGATAAGGAGATTTGCGGACGCCGCCTTAGAATGTTGGAGGTTTATTTGCAGGATCTTCATCCTCCAAAGTCCGCTCCAGCCACGCCAGTTCGACGTCCTCGTTTACTGAGGCTAAGAGCCTCTCTTCCTCCGCCCTGTCGTAGAACCGTCCGATGCTGACGACGGATCCCTCCGTTGAGAGGGCATCCTCAGCACTTTCGGCCCCCGACACGACGGATTCCACCTCCATGCTCATGGGGGCTTCCTCCGCCGCGGGCTCACGTGCTTCCGGCACCTCAGGAGGTTGAGAGCCATCACCCCTGGAATCGGATTGGTAGACCCTAAGGACTACCCTTTCGAATCCATAGGTGATGACTCCCCTGGACTCAGCGAGAGGGCCGAGGGATTCCGCATTGAGTAGAATCAGCGCTTGCCGATGCGACTCCTCGGAATCCTCGGACCCCTCGAATCTGACAACCCTCCAGTTGTGCGTGGGCAGTTGCGGGTTGCAGTAACGGAGGATTTCCTCAATCTCCTCCGGTGCGGAGGGCTCGGGGGGGAGCCAGACACGGGCCCGCGGGCGGGCAGGAAGATCCTTTTCCTCCACGGCTTCCAGCTTGGCGCCCTCCCAAACCTCCCCCACCAGAGACACTGCAGACTTGTATAACGATGCCGACCGCTCGTCGGCGCATACAATTCTTTTGTGGATGCCATGATGCCACCCACCATCCTCACAGCGCGGAGGTGGACCAGGGTTTCCTCTGACCACCCTTAGAAAGACAGAGGAGATGGCCGCTGCCACGCGCCTCCAGTTTTCCCTGGATATGGTGCCATCTTCTCTGCCTCGATCGAGGACCCCCAGGGTAGTTGATCCCGCCTGCTTAGCGATTTCGCTGAACAGAGCAGGCGCAACCCCATTTCTGGGTCTTTTTGCGTGGGAGCCTTCTCCCTCTTGAGACCTTTGTCTCTTAGGACCCGTAGGAGGCGCACTCGCGTCTCCTTTCGTCGGGTTCTTAGCCTTCTCATCCCGGCCACACAGCACCCCTTTGGCCCACTCGAGCGTTTTCAAATGTTTCTCAGTAAGCTGAGAAGCATCTTGACCGCCATAGCGCTCCAAAATCTTGGTAGCCATGCGCCAGTCGGAGTAAGCCTTTCGGCCCGACGATATTTGCCGTTTAGGCATTCCCGAAGGCTTCTTGTAGGGAGCCTTCGAGGACAGACCCGGAAGACTGGGAGAGGAGCCCGCGCTGGTGCTGGCGATTCCGTCTAGCACCCCCCTTAATCGCTCTCTCAGTCCGGCCCCTTGCCTAGAGACCCCCACGGAGTCCGGTTCCGGCACTCCTGCCCTCCCAGTGGCGACAGCACCTGCCCCCCCAGAAGCGTTTAAGTGCGTCGGCTTCGACGCGTTCTTACCCCCCGAGCGACCATCCGTTAAGGATCCCCCAGAGATGGAAATTGTAGAACGAGGCGGTTTCGCCTCGCGTACCGAAGGTGGTGCTGTAGCCCCCCCAGATGAGCCGGCTTTGGGGGTCGGCTCCGACTCCCCGCCACCGCTCGAATGCTTATTTTTTGTAATTTTTTTGTTTTTTTTGTTTTCGTTATTTTCATTGTTCTTCATTTCTATTGGGTCCCCACTCAGAGCCGCTATCCAAAACCCGAGCGTGTAGTCGCCTTTAAATGGTCCCATAGCTACCTCTGAACAAGACTGTGGCGAGGGTTGACCCATGCCCTTATGGGGTCATGAGTTCAGAGCCGACCAGCGCAAAGACGGGAGTCATCTCAACCGCACCTACACCACCAACTAAACGGCGACGGGAATTGGAACGTACCCTGAGGCCTGCCAGGGTTTTAACGGGACGGGGGCAGTTGCGGCATTAGCCCACCAGCCATTTCTGCTGAGTGTCACCCCAGCATACTCAGGTGGTAGAATACCACAACCACCAGCTGAGGGATCGACAAATCCAAAACGTTTTCAGAATCGTAGTCAGAGGACGAAGCCAGGGTCGTTACCGTTCAGGTTAAGAGGCCGTGGAGGCCGCAGGCCATTTGGCGTTACCCAGGGTGCACCACGCGGAGGCGACCTGCTCTACACCCCATAGATGTATAGATGAATCACATTTAAAAATAAAATGAACAGAAAGACCAGCAGTATATCAAAATATGTACATATGTAAATTTTTTGTTTGAAAATAAGGAAAGATATTCATGTGTGGGGAATTTTACAAAATTTCGGGCAAAATCGGGTAATTTCACGGTCGATATCGGGGAATTCTCAAAAATGAGTTGGCTACCCTGGAGTGGTCAGTAAATATGGTTGTGAAGTTTGCTTCGATCACGAATTGGAAGTGCTTTATGGCTAAGTAAAGTAGCCTAAAGGCTGTGGCTCATTGTCAACCAGCTGATGCAGTATGGCCCCAACGGCGATGTCCGAAGTAGGAATGTTGCGAATGTGGAATTTTAGACATCCGCGGATGCGAATGCGGATGCGAATAGCTAACAGCTAACATCCGCGGATGCGGATGCGAATGCGGATGCCAAGAATTTTTAAGAAACAATTAGAATCTAGCATAATGGCGAGATCGTTGTTTAAACAGCGCTTACAAGCCAAGCCAGATACATATATCAGGTTGTTCTAAAGCTTTTTAAAAGGAATTCTTCATTCTCATTGGCCGTTTCAGAATTTGGGGAATCTGTAACTCCCTCAGCGTTTTTGGATTTTAGTTTTTGTAATTCATTTTTAATACTTTCTGCTTCGACTGCTTTGAAAAATTTGTGCTTATGGCGAGCTAAATAGGTGGATATGGAAAATAAATTATTGGTGACAGGTAATAAGGTCAATGGAAATAATGTCAATTGACTTTATTTCCCACGCTGGTGCGAAATAAAGTCAATTGACATTATTACCTTTTCAAAAGCGAAATAAAGTCAACAAAAATTTGGAAATAAAGTCATTGACGCTATTTCCTCATTCAAATGGAAATAGCGTCAACAATGCTTAAAGTATGTCGATTCATAGAAAAAAATGTTGTTCTTACAATAAACATTGCCCCGTAAGTGTTGTTTTTTAATAGAAGAAAAAGGCTTTTGCCAAATCCTCAGTGTTGTGATATTAATCCACACACAATCATGAACTACCACCAAGTGATTCTATTAAAAAAAATTTAAATTACGAATATGTAAAAACACGATGGGAAAAACTAAACGCCTGCGCACAGCTGGAATATGAGAAATATTTGAAGAAATAGTGGAGAAATAATCCATAACTTGCAAAACATTTTTCGTTTCTACAAAAATAAAGCGAACACTATTAAATTGAAGAAACAGTACATGTCCAAAAACCCCGGAGCAGCACTGAAAGAATTCTGTGTTTTAAATTAGCATATTTTGAACGAATTCGGAATGTCTAAGGTGGAAAAGAACCCAACTTTTCTATAAGGAAACAATTATAAAAAAAGAATCTTCTTACACTGTAGTTATTTATGCCTCCGCCAGCAGTCATTTAAAAGCAGCTAAGGAGAACGACGACACTACTTATTAGATGGCAATTATTTATTATTTAATATCGGAACCGAGATCATATAAGTTAATTGATTGGTTTTCACACACTTTTGAAACACAAATTATATGCTTTTTTACTGCAGACAAGTTGTTGCCTCAAAACACAGCAGAAATCTTCCAATCAGGGCTGCCAACTCTCCTTAGTTATGAGGTGCCATATTGAGAATAAAAAAAGTACCAAAATGTGCCAAATAGAAAATAGCGTGACGTGGTGTGCGCGCCGGTCGCGCTGGGAACGCGAGCGCGACGCGCGCGGTGTGGCGCGCTGACGCGGGCCGCCGCGAAGCTAAGCAAATTTAATGTTTGAAAGAGAAATAACGTCAATTGATTTTATTTCGTTTTTAAAAAGGTAATAATGTCAATTGACTTTATTTCGCACCAGGGTGGGAAATAAAGTCAATTGACCTTATTTCCGTTGATCTTATTACCTGTCACCAAATTATTGTATCCCAGGAATGGAAATTTTTTAACAAAATTCTGTTTTCAAGTCGTGGCTGCCAGCCGAATCGGATCAGAATATTTTTATTTTTTTAAAAAGCACCCTGTTTTTTTATAAGCACCCTGTTTTTTATAAGCATTAGAATCTCAGATAGTTATGTAATTCTTATCTTATTAAAGGTCAGGCCTATAGTTTTTTAATTATTTGAGCATCCCCAACAAACATCTAGGTTTGAGCTCAACTTGAGGTTGAGTTGAGAACTAAGGTATTCCTCAAATTTCCAACGCTGTTTCTTAACAGTACATCAAGTGGTGGATCATAGCGTTCTCAACAAAAAGGGCATTTTTCTTTGTATGAAAAAAGTACTGTTTCTCAAGTTGAGAAAATGCTAGTTCTCAACTTGAACTCCAATGTAATTCTCCAATTGGTCTCAAAAATATCATTGAAATACTGAAATTGAAATAGTAAAATACGTTATTTTACTTAGATTACTTACTTGTTAGTAATTTTCCTCTTTATTTAGCTTTCGTTTTTCACTTGATAATTAAAAATTCGTTTCTTTATCACTTTTTACGTATTTGCGCGTCGATTAGAGATGAGATGAATTTCTCCAGGGTGGAGAAATATTTTTTTTTTGTGTTTATTGGGTCGATTCTCTTTATAGCCAGACGTTGATCATTTCTGCTGGGAATCCCTATTGAAGGAGCTTACTCTTTCACTTTAAATAGCAAAGAAGGGATAGTTTTACCACAGAAGTTTTTAGCCAAGGATTCAATGTATATCCCTATGAACAGTGCACACTTTCTTTTTTTATGTCTAGTAGTTTTTTAAGATTGGTCCAAAAAAATCATAATAAAAAAAGAAACCAATGGAGGCACAGAAAAAATTGTTAAAAAGACTATGTTCTAGGGATGCGCGATACCGATACGATATTCAATATATCAATATCATTGTTCAACATATCGGTTAATTTATATCGATATCGATAATTTATAAAAATATCGAAATTGCTTAAATCAGTTGCAAATTCTCAATAAATAAATGCTCGTAAATTTATTTCTTCAAGAAAATCTACAGCAAAGGCAAAATACTTCTTGCATAAAAATAATATTAGCAAACCAAGAGAGCAGCTCTGTATGGCATTTTAGGCTTTGACAGATTCAATTGATCATGAAATTTTGTATACCGAACAAAAACTTAAAAATTCTGTATTTTGAGGTCATCTGGAAATCCCATTGAACCGTACTATTTGTACTTCAAATTTAGAAATACATACATATGTACTTATGAAAAGGTGTGTCTCTTTGAAAGTACTAGACATGCTTGTGAGGAGAGGTAAATCAAAGTTGCAGAACTCTGGTTACTATTTTTTCAAACTCATTTGAGGCATTCACAACGGGGTCGTAAGTGTAGTATTTTGGTATGTCGTAAACTTTTAAAGCTTAAATAAATGTTTAGAGAACTTGAAACGACAACCAACTATTTTTAACACTGCAACAATTCATAATATGACTTTTATGGTACTTTTCGAGCCCCCTTAATATATTATTTAGGCGTTTAAAGTTTGCGACATACAACAATACGACACTTACGACACCGTTGTGAATACCCCAATTAAAGTGCATCTTATCCAAAGTAACTTTGTTATTTGAATTTATGCTTATTCGCCTTTTAATTACAAATATACGTGGTGCTCAAAAAAATATCTTTACTAGCCATTTCGTTTTCGATATTTCCGTTATTCAATATATCGATATTATTTTAGTAGATATATCGGTATCGGATATTGTGAATTTAGAATATCGCGATACCGATATACCGAATTTTCATTGGCGATACGCATCCCTACTATGTTCCCTTTGACGTACGTCAAAGGTCAAGTAGAAGTTGGAACCATGGTTGCCACAATTGGTAACTTTCTACCAAAATTGGTAACTTTTAAACGGTTTGGTAACTTGGTAACTTTTATTTAATTTTGGTAACTTTTGCAACTAAACATCTATTTGCATTACTAGAAAGAAATGCATTATGTTTTGAATGTGCGTAATTATAAAAACCCTTCGAGTTTCAGTGGCAGCACTACTGACACTTCTACAAAATTACTTCGATTAAATTAGAGTCATCTCATATTCGAATACTGGAAATATTTGAATTACAGTGGCAGCACCAAGGCACTATGGGAAATTTGAACCTATTTTGTGGCCAGAAGTCAATTTACTGACTTGCTTAAAGTTAATTTTTTTTTGTGTTATCTTACAGAGAATACTTCAGAGTAAAAAACTGTATACTCTGTTTTTCGATAAATCGACTTACGTTGATTTGGTAACCCTCAAACAGATAGTTTCGAAATTTTCTGTAAACGNTCGATAAATCGACTTACCGTTGATTTGGTAACCCTCAAACAGATAGTTTCGAAATTTTCTGTAAACGAAAAATGTGTAGCTTGATTTATGTGCCACTTTCAAATGCGTGTATCTCATAATCTATTTGCTGCTTTTCAAAAGTGAAAAGTAGAAAGAAAGAGTGACGGTTAGCGGAATATTCATCGATTAAAACTTGTATTATAGCTTAAAGCTTGTGCCAAAGAGACGTCCGCATTTAAGTCACTTTAAAGTGAAATTGTACAATTAAAAAAAAAGTTTATTTAGTGTTTTAAAAAAATGTTTAAAAACGGTTAAAAAAGCTCATCATAAATCGGTAGAATAGTCCGATCTCTTATTTTCCCATAATCTTATGCTGCGATTTTGTGCGAGATTAAAGAAATTATAATTTTTCTTAGGTAACTACTTGGTACAAAATCATGAGTTTTTTGAAATAATTCATGGTGTTATAATTTCAAAATTGGAAAAAACCTATCAGCTAACAAGGAGAATGTTTTAAACTTAAGGTCAGTGGAGGATTCGAGTCGATATTTAAAATAGAACGTACGACGCATCTGTTTATTGGGTTGGGGTCCACTGGAGCTCGTGTGACCATTACGCTATTTTTTTGGAGGTGTGACCATTACGGGTTAATTTTTGCGCGGAAAGGCCAGTCCTACTACTCGGCCAAGTTTTAAATTGATATCTCAACTTTTAGAATTTTGGCCACAAACTTCCCATAGTGGAAGGGCCTGCACTTCTAAAAGAACTTTCGAAATTTTTGCGATAAATTTTGAATTCTACCCTCTCACTTTAATACTGGCCATCTGGCAATTTTTGGTAAGGTCCATAAATCGTTTTGATACTCCGGCAAAAAAAAAAAATGTCGCGTGCTTTTACCAGACCCACCTGCCGACATGTACCGTCATATATTTCGACGTACAGTAAATTATGAAAAACCGAAAAAATTGCAATTTTCGCAATTTACTCGAAATTTTGTACGAGTCAAATGGACGGTTAAAAGCATCCGCCACTTTTTTTTTGTGTGCCGGTGCTATTATTCCGTGAGTGGCGGGTCCAAGTATCGGCACATTCCGAACGAAAAATTACACTGAAAATGGCACATCGCCGAAACCGGTTTGTCTCCAAACCAAATTTGACAAGGGATGATGGAAAATCGTTCCACATTACATCATACTCCTACCCTGTTGGAAACACCAACAACGAAAATGAGAATAACGGCACATGCAGTAATTAATTGATAGAAAAATATTTTCTAATAAAAAAAAATTATAATTGTCAATAGCATTTTCAATCTTGATAATTTATCAAGAAAATAGATTTAAACTTCTGTGCTAGAACTGGGAGTTCTTGATAAATAATCAAAAATTGACAAATTATAAACATATTGAATTTATTAAGTGCACAGTATCGGGCTGTAAGTGAAGAAGTGAAGATTTGGTAACTTTTGGTAATTTTTCTTAAGAGATTTTGGTAGAAAAAAATGTTGGCGAGTGGCACCCATGGTTGGAACAAGTATGACTACCCATTGATAACGCGGTTATATAGCTTAAGAAATAATACGTTTAGCGACATTTTTGTCAAAGTTGATAAATATGACATTTGACCAGTTTTGTTACACCAATACTCCCACGACCACAGGCAAAAATATTGGCTACAATTTGTCATTTTGTTTGCCATATATACGTTTTATCGGTGCACTTGAACGACATTCGCATTCTCAAAAGCTCCGCATTGATTATTGCGAATGCAAAGGCGAATGCGGATGTTCTGGAAAATTGTTTTTTAGTTTCACTTTTATTTCAACATATTTTGATTAAAAGAAAAATACTGATTAAAAAGGGTTGAAATCTTGAAATTCCTGTCTGTATTTATGTACAGTAGTCGACAAAATTATAGCCGCACTAAATTTTGACAAGTTTTAAAAGTTTTTAAAGTTTTTTATAGTTCGTTCTTTACCAACATCCGTATAAATACAAGTTTAAAGGCAGCGGCACACGATTGGGTATTTGCCAAAATTTGGTGTAAATCGTATCCCAATTGTTTGAACTATCCCAATCACGAAAATTAATTTATTGAAATTTTTCAATAGACATCGCTGTATCGTACCAATCTTTTGACTACAAAAAAAAAATTGTCCCATTTTTTTACCAATAGCCTAATATAAAAATTGTCAAATCTGTACATATGTACCAATCGAGTTACACTGCCTTAAAAATTTGTGCAATTAAATTCTGAGTATGCAGAGTTGTAGCCCATTGAATTCTAGTAGAATAAAGTACGCGTTTTAAATGGCTAAAAATGTCGATTGATTTTTTAGAATTTTTAAAAGTTCGAAATTTGTATAAAAGTTTGTTGAATTTTTTTTTAATATTGCACAAATGAGTAGTCCACTTGCAAATAGCGTTATTTGATTTTATAATAGTGAGCCATTAAAAAAACGTCTACAACAACAAGTAACATCCAAATTGTATATTTCTCTTTATTATCTGAAAACTTAGATAAACAAGAGCCGAATAACGTTAATAAACAATATCGCAGTGTGGTAGTTTGTGCAAATTTCNGTTACACCAATACTCCCACGACCACAGGCAAAAATATTGGCTACAATTTGTCATTTTGTTTGCCATATATACGTTTTATCGGTGCACTTGAACGACATTCGCATTCTCAAAAGCTCCGCATTGATTATTGCGAATGCAAAGGCGAATGCGGATGTTCTGGAAAATTGTTTTTTAGTTTCACTTTTATTTCAACATATTTTGATTAAAAGAAAAATACTGATTAAAAAGGGTTGAAATCTTGAAATTCCTGTCTGTATTTATGTACAGTAGTCGACAAAATTATAGCCGCACTAAATTTTGACAAGTTTTAAAAGTTTTTAAAGTTTTTTATAGTTCGTTCTTTACCAACATCCGTATAAATACAAGTTTAAAGGCAGCGGCACACGATTGGGTATTTGCCAAAATTTGGTGTAAATCGTATCCCAATTGTTTGAACTATCCCAATCACGAAAATTAATTTATTGAAATTTTTCAATAGACATCGCTGTATCGTACCAATCTTTTGACTACAAAAAAAAAATTGTCCCATTTTTTTACCAATAGCCTAATATAAAAATTGTCAAATCTGTACATATGTACCAATCGAGTTACACTGCCTTAAAAATTTGTGCAATTAAATTCTGAGTATGCAGAGTTGTAGCCCATTGAATTCTAGTAGAATAAAGTACGCGTTTTAAATGGCTAAAAATGTCGATTGATTTTTTAGAATTTTTAAAAGTTCGAAATTTGTATAAAAGTTTGTTGAATTTTTTTTTAATATTGCACAAATGAGTAGTCCACTTGCAAATAGCGTTATTTGATTTTATAATAGTGAGCCATTAAAAAAACGTCTACAACAACAAGTAACATCCAAATTGTATATTTCTCTTTATTATCTGAAAACTTAGATAAACAAGAGCCGAATAACGTTAATAAACAATATCGCAGTGTGGTAGTTTGTGCAAATTTCATATATAAAAATTGAATATAGCGAGTTTTGAAACAGTAACTTTTACATAGCTATCTTTTTTTAGCTTTTCGCGTTTGCTCTTCCATGAAGATTGGTCTGCTCCTTTTTTACGACGCCTTCCACTAGGCAGCGAAACTACCACGTTTTCTTGCAGTTTCTAAATTCATCAGAAGNCAGTAGTCGACAAAATTATAGCCGCACTAAATTTTGACAAGTTTTAAAAGTTTTTAAAGTTTTTTATAGTTCGTTCTTTACCAACATCCGTATAAATACAAGTTTAAAGGCAGCGGCACACGATTGGGTATTTGCCAAAATTTGGTGTAAATCGTATCCCAATTGTTTGAACTATCCCAATCACGAAAATTAATTTATTGAAATTTTTCAATAGACATCGCTGTATCGTACCAATCTTTTGACTACAAAAAAAAAATTGTCCCATTTTTTTACCAATAGCCTAATATAAAAATTGTCAAATCTGTACATATGTACCAATCGAGTTACACTGCCTTAAAAATTTGTGCAATTAAATTCTGAGTATGCAGAGTTGTAGCCCATTGAATTCTAGTAGAATAAAGTACGNTTGTTGTGATTTCGAATTTTTCTACTAACAACAACCTTTACACTCTGGATGTAAAATGACCTCGAATTTCGTTATTTNGCAATAGTAGTTAACATTTGATGCTATTTTTTCAGAAAATAGAAAGATTTTGCACTATATTGTTAGTGGGCATGAAACTACTTTAAATACTAGTACGTTACTCACAAAAAACTAAAAATCTAAAAAAATTTACATAGCGCCTTTGCAAGTAAAGAATGAACTATATTTTTATTAAAAAAAATGAAAAGTTAATAACAACAAAAATAATACGTTAAAACTTGGAAAAAAATGGTTCCGTTATAATTTTTTTACCACTGTATTTATTTTTTTATATCTTTAGTTGGACCTTCACATTGTACATAACAAAATTAAAAAATGTAAGCCTTTTTTTTGCCTTTTTTAAAGCTCATTTTGCCTTTTTCAAGTTTAAGTGCCATAGAATCCCCACATCTGGTTGCTATGAAACTTTTCAATTCCTTCGCGAGAGCCGCAATATAGCTTTGTACCCGAAATATGGCTTCTATATTTTCGGGCAGGGGACGAATCCCTTCTTTGGTGATGAGGTGACCCAAAAACCCGATATGTGTTTTTCCAAACTCACGAAGTCGCTCAAAATCCAAAGGAATGTGTTGGTAATGTTCTGAAATGCTCGATGAGGCGATGCCTATGACGTCCACATACGGGTATTTCCCAAAACAGGAAAACCAAGAGCGCAAAATTGAAACTGGTGCAATTTATTTTTTTTTTACCTAAACAATAACGCGTAAATGTGTATATGTTATAAATATAAAAGCATTTTCTATTTTTCCAAAATCTGGGCTAAAATATATACCTTTAAAAAAATATTTTGTTTTCCAATCCGTTTGGCTTGTAATATTAATATTTTCCTTTGTGTATTTAGCGTACTAAAAGTGATACCATGTAGTTGTTGTGATTTCGAATTTTTCTACTAACAACAACCTTTACACTCTGGATGTAAAACGAGCGAAGCGACCTCGAATTTCGTTGTTTTTATATATTTCATTATAACTATATCCTATTGTCGCGTCCGTTACCAAAAAACCTTATTTAGTGTTATAACTAGTAGGCACAACATTTGAAATCCAAGTAGGTTTCAGTTACAAAGCAAGATTATTATCTTGTTTAAAAAAATAGCACCATTCGCTCCCGACAAACCGAATTTAAAATTTTACTTGTGTTTTAAATTTGTCGCGTCCGTAACCTTGAGAAAAATTCAATTAAAAAACGATATCAGTATGACCTTAAATTAGTGTTTTACATATGGAAAAAACCGTATCGAAAAGAAATGCAAAAAAGGCAAAGAAGTGGAGGAAGAAGGTGAAAGACAATAACGAAATATGGCAGCGACATAAGAAGCAAGACGCTGAAAGAATGCGGGAGTTTAGGGAGCAACAAAAGCTGCAATTGCAAAAAGACGACGCCCTTCTGGAAAAAACGAGAGAAAACACCCGCCTTAGGCAGATCGTGTTGCGGATGAAAAAAAGCTATGCGCGTTCAGAATTCGGACAGGGAAGCGTACACCTGTAAGCAAACCCTGGGAAAAGCAACAAGAAAAGTCGAAGCTGTGTTACCGAAAGATCTTGGGAAAAAACAGCTGTCCTAAAATCTTTGTGCATTAAATATGTAAACACAACAGAAAAGGCGCGTGGGAACTGGAAGAGCTCAACAAAAAGCGAGAGGCGCGAAAAATTGATAGACAATTTTTTGTTGCAAGACGGAATTACCGTGCAATCTCCGCGGAGAAGGGATACAGTGATAATAAAGGGGAAAGTAGTTGCAAAGCGATTTATGCTTACGACGTTAGAAGAAGCATACGAACTTTTTAAAACTAATTTTTCCAAAGAAAATGTAAGCAATACTTTTTTTTTAATTCAAGACCCTCATATGTTCAGCTAACCAATAAGTTGCCCCATAATATGTGTGTATGCAAGTGNATACAGTGATAATAAAGGGGAAAGTAGTTGCAAAGCGATTTATGCTTACGACGTTAGAAGAAGCATACGAACTTTTTAAAACTAATTTTTCCAAAGAAAATGTAAGCAATACTTTTTTTTTAATTCAAGTCCCTCATATGTTCAGCTAACCAATAAGTTGCCCCATAATATGTGTGTATGCAAGTGCCATGCAAATTTAAATTTTCTTCTAGAAGGCTGTGCAAATATTTTACCAATGATTCCTGATGAATTCAATATATTTCTTAAATCTGTTTGCTGCAACGTCAAAAAATATTGTCCTTAAAGATGCTTTATCCTTTTTTGAATGTGCTCAGAGCAACATTGTTGGAGTAAATATTGTTTACATCTCTGGGGAACAAATTGAAAATTTTAGTCCGCAACTGTCTAAGCTATGGCAAAATGTTCCAAATATTGTAGGTATTTTTTTAGTTTGCTGCAGATGCTTTATCCTTTTTTGAATCTGCTCAGAGCAACATTGTTAAAGTCAATGTTGTTTACATCTCTGGGGAACAAATTGAAAATTTTCGTCCGCAACTGTCTAAGCTATGGCAAAATGTTCCAAATTTGTAGGTATTAAAAGTTTGCATTGGTTTCACACATCGACACACGTTTTAATAAAGTTGCTCGAACAGCTTATTCGTTGAAGAAAAAAATTAAAACTAAACATACTAAAAGCTTGTAACTTATTTTTAAACCTATAATCTATATTTTAATTAAAATTATCTTGACGTTATACTCAAAATTTTGTTATATTAAATATATATAAAATTGTTAAATAAAAAAAACCTATCATTACAGCATTTATTCATAGGCAAAAGTCTGTCGCGTCCGTAGTGTCGCGTCCGTACTCATGCTATACTTCATAAAAAAAGTGAGAAATATTTCTCATAATCCATAACTCTACGAACCAAAGGCATTCTTTGACCTTCATTTCCCCATTCATGGAAAATCATTTTTTCTCCAAACATCGCTAAATTTGGTATATTTCTACATGTGTTAAAAAAACTTGAATTTTTTGTCGCGTCCATAGCCGTTTTTATTTGCTTGTATCTTTGTACATAACTGTTTATACGTCGAAAAATTTTAGTTGAATATAGCACCTTCCCAGTGCTTTGTAACAGTTATAATCAGGGAACGGGTTTTATGGAAATTGCCTTTGTTTCTGCTAAAGAGATAGAGTATATTCAATTAAGAATGTCCACGATTTAGCTTTCCCTGATTCCATATATATACATTTGATGTTGCCTGTTTTTGCCTTTTTTAAGATATTTGCCTTTTTTAAGATATTTGCCTTTTTTTGCCTTTTCTTCCTTTAGAAAAGTGATTATAGCATTACCAATTTTTTTTTTAAGATTAAAAAAATATATTCAACAATTTTTATTGAGCTCGAGGCCGTTTTTTAATGAAAATTTATTATGGAAAAGCGGAAAAACGTTGTACAGCTGACTGGGTCGTTCATTGCGCAGCACCATTTTTATGAGCAAACGCTGGATTCTTCGCTGGTGACTTTCCCCGAAGTATTTTAATAATTCGCATTTTAAATACTCGTACGTGCCTACTCCGATGCTAAGCCCAAGTTGGGGATTTTCGGCGTTTCTGCAGATTTGTCCAATAGTAGAAAGAGTTGAGTACCGCTTCGCATTTTGGATGCTCTCAACTACATCTTTTCAAGTTTATAATGAGAAAATACAAATAGATAATGACGAATGAAAATTCATATTGAGAAAATACAAATTGATAATGAGAAATCTAAACTCATATTGAGAAAGTACAAATTTATAATGAGAAATGTAAATTCATATTGAGTATATATAAATTGATAATGAGAAACCGTAAATTCATAATGAGAAAATACGTCCACTCAGGCCTATCGCTGGGTCGTTACCGAAGATACGGAAGCAAAACCAAGAGGTGTAAGGGACCGAAAAAGCCGACTGAAGACAACGTGATGACTATGTTATCCTGGCTTGAAGGTGACTGTAGTTTTACCCTTGGAAAATTAAAAAGAAAAGTACAAAACCAGTTTAATGTAGAATTGAGCACCACCCACAGTGGCAAATTATCTCGAGGGCAATCTGTACAGTTGCAAAAAAGTCCATACGCAACCAATAACCATGAACTCGCAGGATAACAAATTAAAACGCGGGGGTGTAAATGCGTTGTCCAACTTTAATTTCGGGTTGTATATATTATAAATTTTTTTGGCAGTGTCCTTTGATGCTTGCTTTAATTCAACTAATATCGCGACATTAGCTCGCAGACTCCAGAGTAAAGTACTTGTAATTTTAATATAAGTAATTTTTTATGTTCTCATTATCAATTTACATTTGCTCATTAGGAATTTTCGTTTTCTCATTATCAATCTATATATTCTCATTATGAACTTACATTCCTCATTATCAGTTTATATATTCTCAATATGAATTTATATTTCCCATTATCAATTTTTATATTCTCATTATGATTTTATATTTCTCATTATCAACTTATATATTCTCAATATAAATTTACATTTCTCATTATGAAGTTGTACTTTCTCAAGATGAATTTACGCTTCTCATTATCAATTTGGGATTTCTCAATATGAATTTACATTTTCTCATTATAAACTTTATAAGGTGTAGTAATCAGCTGATGTAAGCCATGTCATTGGGTGCATATTGCGTGGCATTGGAATTCGCGCATGAAATTCGTTTTGCATTGGCAACTGCTGTGGATGTGCACTTTGCTTTTGTTGTTGAACCAACAGCCGATGGTGGTACAGGCGGTAGCGGTGTATCCTGCTGCTGCTGCCCAAAAGCCAAGAATGATAGAATACAAGATTGCGCATTCCTGCGGGTGATGACGTCAAGATAGTAACGAATAGGAAAGAATAATTGGAGATGGAGGAGAGAAAGAGTGTTAACTGTCAAACCATGGGGGTCGCCATATTTACATACATATAAACATCTCTGCATACATACAAACAGTTTGCTAAAATGACGTCACACGAACAGCTGATTCTGTCAAATTCGCCCAGAACAAAGTACCGGTACTGCTGATTGCGCCACCTCTGTCTACCTACATCGTGCTCAAAAGCACTGATGTACCTTGTCGTTGGAACCGCGCGTTTCGGTTATTGGCGTTTGCCCTTGAACCATGTCTTGTGGAGCTCAGTTATTGATTGGGCTAGGCGACATCTCTAGAAAACAGTCGCTGTCTGTGACAGTCGCGCTGTGTGTTCTCTGCAATGCGTGCTCCATATTGAATTGTTGTTAAATTACGTTAGCAGCGAAGTAAATTTTACGATGACACAATGGACTAATGTGCGGAAAAATATTCGAAGCTATTCTATATATTATATTGACTTAAAAGAAAAACTGGTGAAGACCAGTCCATTAACGGGATTCTGATACCAATGTGGTCGATCGGGGAGAATAAAATTTGCTAGTTAAGTTCTGAACACATTGAAAACGACGAGCTATTACTCTATTGGCTTCTGAAGTACGAATAACTTTTTTATTTTCTGTACACTTTCTCGTATGTCTAATTCGTGTACGTAATTAAGGATGGTACAACTACGAAAATGTGGTAGAAGTTTGAATATGCGAAACAATAAATATAGTGTTGTGTAGAGAGAGAGAAAGAAATTACTTACAATTTAATTCATGCATGTTGTCTGTTCAAAACTTATGAGATATACATAATATTTTTCTAAAATGTTTGGAGGGAACCACCACATACATACATACACTAACTTTCGGACATTTAATAACAGAAATAGGGATAAAACCCAGCACTTCTGATTACTCCCCAAGTAAGAAAAACCGGATTGGAGCTATTCGAGAAGTGGTAATTTGAAAAAATTCGGTTCCCCATTTTCAAATTAAGAAAAACCCGGATAACCCCGTTTTATTTTACATGTACTTTCTCTAAAGTAACACACACTATTAGGCAGAAATCAAAGCTACAATTACAATATGACTGCCGAAAGTACGTATAGCTTTAATTTTGAGACCAATAAGGCAAACTAAGTTCAAAGTATTGTGGATTACAAGTAAAACAGAAATAAATGATTGCAAAAATTCACACTTAAAGGGGTTCGCAGATCTTAACGAGAAAAGATCGCTAAAACAACCAACAGTCCTTTGTTGGGAAAAACTCGAGCATGAAGGACCGAATGTATTGGGAATGAGAATACACCATACGCTGAAGTTGATCGACTATAGAAATGTAGTCTGTTATACACAGGCCATTCGTCGAAAATCAACCAGCTCGAGATAGATTACCAAAGTCAACAAAAGTAAGTTAAATTAATAAAATAATGAAAAATCTTGACCTAGTTTAGTTTAAGTTTATTGGAATAAAAGTCAGATAGGGAAATAACATTTTTTATTACGCTTGGTATGGCGACTGTATCTGTTTCATTCGGACGCGTTTAAACGACGCATCTCCGTGTCACTGCGTGGCGTCACTATCTGTCTCGCTCACTCATCGAAAACATGTCCACTATCCATCTCTCTCATCATTTTGCCGTAAAATTAAGAACCTACCAAGAGCTTGTCCGAATAAAAACATTTGAACTGAGTAAAATGGGTTAGCAAAAATCAGGTTACTTGAGGTTTTTATTTTTTTACTCGTTTTTTTTAGTATGGAACAAACAAGTATTGTACCATTTTACAATCCTGATTAAATGCGCGAACTTTTAATGGCACTTCTCAAGGCACTTCAGTACATTTTTTTTTAAAGGAGGGCCTTTCAAAGTCGACAAATTATAAAAATTTTAAATTCATAGTTTAACAAATACTCTTAATTCTAGAAAACTTGTGGCAATTGTGTCATTATTTTTGACTTAGGTTCTAGAAATGTTATTTAGGGATAAGGTTCCAAAGTTTAAATGAACAAAAATTAACCACAATAACCGAAAACGGTTACAGTTTGGCCAAATTTCTAGGTTCTTCTTAAATGCCAATAATTTTCAAACTGCATGGGATAGATTATTTTTCTGATTTTTCTGATGGTGGTTACAATCAATCCTGTCACCCCGTTTCGGCTTGACGTTGAGTTCTGGGACACCCTGTATAAGTACACACGTAAATATTTTCAATAAGTAATGGCATAGAAAAAAAAGGCGTGAGTACGACGTACTCATGAAATTTAATATGTAAACATATGCGAATGGCAAGGCATAAAACTACGTTTACATATAAATATAATCTCAATCAAAGCTGTCAAATTGGTTGTGCTAGTTATTCTCACAACTCGAGGAAAAGTTAAGCTTCTTCTCTGTGCCACCGTGGTCACTTTTTTCTGCTACACATATTTAACTTAATATT
This sequence comes from Rhagoletis zephyria, assembly GCF_001687245.7. Taxonomy (NCBI): domain Eukaryota; kingdom Metazoa; phylum Arthropoda; class Insecta; order Diptera; family Tephritidae; genus Rhagoletis; species Rhagoletis zephyria. Next base: position 213,474 of record NW_016157296.1, read on the forward strand.
TTATTAAAAATACCCTTACAAACCTCTTTTCCTTGCTAGCGTAAATTTTTGTTTACTTTTACATTTGACATTCCTCCTCTTCTTCGCAAGTATAATCGATAAAACTGGGTTGGACACATCGGTTTAATCTGAGATTATTTTATAATTAATCTCTTTTCTAATTACTGATGTGGGAGTTAGGCTCGAAAATAAGGATAATATTTTTATATGTAAACCTATTAGGCGAATAAGTTACATACATACATACATACATAGTTTGAGCATTTCTATTTGTATATATTCCTAAATTTAGTTTTTCTCTTAGGAACATGATCTGAGGTTCTGCTTGTGAGGAGAATGATCTTGCAAGATTTTACCCGATGTTTTTTTGTTCCCGTACTTTTTGCTGTTACTCACTTTTTACTCTCACTTCAGAAAGTGATTTTGCTGTTTCACATTTTTACGGGATTTTACACAAAAAGTATTAGATCAGAGCTATTATATCATCCATACATATATATATATACATATATTCATGTGTGTTCATCAGTTATCAACGGTCCCAATTAAAGTGATTTCAGTATTTTTTAAAATGTTCGCCTTGCTCTTTTATCAAAAGACTACTAAACCTATGCCTAAAACCATCTACGAATATCAAAACTAGTTGCAACAAATTAGTTTATACATATGTATGTATGCACANTGTACCATTTTACAATCCTGATTAAATGCGCGAACTTTTAATGGCACTTCTCAAGGCACTTCNCTACCTACATCGTGCTCAAAAGCACTGATGTACCTTGTCGTTGGAACCGCGCGTTTCGGTTATTGGCGTTTGCCCTTGAACCATGTCTTGTGGAGCTCAGTTATTGATTGGGCTAGGCGACATCTCTAGAAAACAGTCGCTGTCTGTGACAGTCGCGCTGTGTGTTCTCTGCAATGCGTGCTCCATATTGAATTGTTGTTAAATTACGTTAGCAGCGAAGTAAATTTTACGATGACACAATGGACTAATGTGCGGAAAAATATTCGAAGCTATTCTATATATTATATTGACTTAAAAGAAAAACTGGTGAAGACCAGTCCATTAACGGGATTCTGATACCAATGTGGTCGATCGGGGAGAATAAAATTTGCTAGTTAAGTTCTGAACACATTGAAAACGACGAGCTATTACTCTATTGGCTTCTGAAGTACGAATAACTTTTTTATTTTCTGTACACTTTCTCGTATGTCTAATTCGTGTACGTAATTAAGGATGGTACAACTACGAAAATGTGGTAGAAGTTTGAATATGCGAAACAATAAATATAGTGTTGTGTAGAGAGAGAGAAAGAAATTACTTACAATTTAATTCATGCATGTTGTCTGTTCAAAACTTATGAGATATACATAATATTTTTCTAAAATGTTTGGAGGGAACCACCACATACATACATACACTAACTTTCGGACATTTAATAACAGAAATAGGGATAAAACCCAGCACTTCTGATTACTCCCCAAGTAAGAAAAACCGGATTGGAGCTATTCGAGAAGTGGTAATTTGAAAAAATTCGGTTCCCCATTTTCAAATTAAGAAAAACCCGGATAACCCCGTTTTATTTTACATGTACTTTCTCTAAAGTAACACACACTATTAGGCAGAAATCAAAGCTACAATTACAATATGACTGCCGAAAGTACGTATAGCTTTAATTTTGAGACCAATAAGGCAAACTAAGTTCAAAGTATTGTGGATTACAAGTAAAACAGAAATAAATGATTGCAAAAATTCACACTTAAAGGGGTTCGCAGATCTTAACGAGAAAAGATCGCTAAAACAACCAACAGTCCTTTGTTGGGAAAAACTCGAGCATGAAGGACCGAATGTATTGGGAATGAGAATACACCATACGCTGAAGTTGATCGACTATAGAAATGTAGTCTGTTATACACAGGCCATTCGTCGAAAATCAACCAGCTCGAGATAGATTACCAAAGTCAACAAAAGTAAGTTAAATTAATAAAATAATGAAAAATCTTGACCTAGTTTAGTTTAAGTTTATTGGAATAAAAGTCAGATAGGGAAATAACATTTTTTATTACGCTTGGTATGGCGACTGTATCTGTTTCATTCGGACGCGTTTAAACGACGCATCTCCGTGTCACTGCGTGGCGTCACTATCTGTCTCGCTCACTCATCGAAAACATGTCCACTATCCATCTCTCTCATCATTTTGCCGTAAAATTAAGAACCTACCAAGAGCTTGTCCGAATAAAAACATTTGAACTGAGTAAAATGGGTTAGCAAAAATCAGGTTACTTGAGGTTTTTATTTTTTTACTCGTTTTTTTTAGTATGGAACAAACAAGTATTGTACCATTTTACAATCCTGATTAAATGCGCGAACTTTTAATGGCACTTCTCAAGGCACTTCAGTACATTTTTTTTTAAAGGAGGGCCTTTCAAAGTCGACAAATTATAAAAATTTTAAATTCATAGTTTAACAAATACTCTTAATTCTAGAAAACTTGTGGCAATTGTGTCATTATTTTTGACTTAGGTTCTAGAAATGTTATTTAGGGATAAGGTTCCAAAGTTTAAATGAACAAAAATTAACCACAATAACCGAAAACGGTTACAGTTTGGCCAAATTTCTAGGTTCTTCTTAAATGCCAATAATTTTCAAACTGCATGGGATAGATTATTTTTCTGATTTTTCTGATGGTGGTTACAATCAATCCTGTCACCCCGTTTCGGCTTGACGTTGAGTTCTGGGACACCCTGTATAAGTACACACGTAAATATTTTCAATAAGTAATGGCATAGAAAAAAAAGGCGTGAGTACGACGTACTCATGAAATTTAATATGTAAACATATGCGAATGGCAAGGCATAAAACTACGTTTACATATAAATATAATCTCAATCAAAGCTGTCAAATTGGTTGTGCTAGTTATTCTCACAACTCGAGGAAAAGTTAAGCTTCTTCTCTGTGCCACCGTGGTCACTTTTTTCTGCTACACATATTTAACTTAATATTTTATTAAAAATACCCTTACAAACCTCTTTTCCTTGCTAGCGTAAATTTTTGTTTACTTTTACATTTGACATTCCTCCTCTTCTTCGCAAGTATAATCGATAAAACTGGGTTGGACACATCGGTTTAATCTGAGATTATTTTATAATTAATCTCTTTTCTAATTACTGATGTGGGAGTTAGGCTCGAAAATAAGGATAATATTTTTATATGTAAACCTATTAGGCGAATAAGTTACATACATACATACATACATAGTTTGAGCATTTCTATTTGTATATATTCCTAAATTTAGTTTTTCTCTTAGGAACATGATCTGAGGTTCTGCTTGTGAGGAGAATGATCTTGCAAGATTTTACCCGATGTTTTTTTGTTCCCGTACTTTTTGCTGTTACTCACTTTTTACTCTCACTTCAGAAAGTGATTTTGCTGTTTCACATTTTTACGGGATTTTACACAAAAAGTATTAGATCAGAGCTATTATATCATCCATACATATATATATATACATATATTCATGTGTGTTCATCAGTTATCAACGGTCCCAATTAAAGTGATTTCAGTATTTTTTAAAATGTTCGCCTTGCTCTTTTATCAAAAGACTACTAAACCTATGCCTAAAACCATCTACGAATATCAAAACTAGTTGCAACAAATTAGTTTATACATATGTATGTATGCACATACATAGGTAGCAAGCCGTATGCATGGGCGGAGTTTGCATAATCGGAAGTAATAATCAATTGTACCGCATTTCCTCTTACTATCCATATGCCTAAATGTACGCAACCATTTGCAATAGCACAGGGCGCTTCTAATGAAATTATAAATTTGCTGCTGCAATACACATCGAAATTTCCTGGTGGGCTATGCGTTTCAGCTTCGCAAATTTTACCCCTACCGAAACCAAAGATGTATACACATCAAAAAAGGCGTGAGTGCTAGGTACTCATGAAATTTGATGTGTAAACATATGCGTACGGCAAAGCATGAAAGTACTTTTACATACAAATATAATCTCAATCAAAGCTCGTTAGCTGCAAATTGGGTGTGCATGTTATTCTCACAACTTGAGGAAAAGTTGGGCTTCTTCTCTGTGCCACTGTGGTCAATTTTTTCTGCAACACATATTATGATATTTAGATATATTTTAACTTAATATTTTATTAAAAATACCTCTACAAACCTCTTTTCCTTGCTAGCGTCAATTTTTGTTTACTTTTATATTTGACATAACTCCTCTTCGCAAGTATAATCGGTAAAACTAGGTTGGACACCAAAAAGTTATCGGTTTAATCTGAGATAATCTTATTATTATTTTTATTTTGTATGGCTAATTTTTTTTCTAATTACAGATTAAGGAGTTGAGCTCGAAAACGAGGATAATCTTTTTATATATTAGGCGATTAAGTTACATAAATAGGCATGTAGATTAGGTTAGAAATTAAACATTAATTTCACTTAATTTTATTCATTTTGCTGATTTCATTTTTTTATTCATTTCCATTTTTAATTCTTTAATACATGAAATTATCGCTATGATTGATAAAATATGATACTTGTATATCTATACTTGTGACTTAAGGGCGTTAAAATATCTTGAAAACACCGCACCAGTTACTGTTTCGAGTTGTAGTTTGAGAGTTTCTATTTGTATATATTCCTAAATTTAGTTTTTCTTTTCGGAATATAATCTGAGGTCTGCTTCATCTGTCACTGGGGTTACGTTGAAGTCATGAATACATATAACATACCATCTTTTTTTGCAAAACGGGGAGCAGCGTTGCCAGGCTGACGTTTTTAACGTCTTTGGACGTTTTTTACATCCTGTTGACGTTTGGACGTTTTTTGTGTAAAAAATGACGTTTTTTAACTTTCCAGTTTCTGCATGCACAATATATTAGGGCTGCCAGATATCTCTGTTGCCAAACCGGGACACTTAAGGGGGGGAGAGGCCTCTCGCTCCCTTCCCTTTCTTTTCGACAAAAATTACGTACGAAAGGATGTAGTAAAATTTTATTTTGACAAACAAAAACAAAAACTTAAAAACATGGGATCATGAAATCATTACAACGTACACTAGCAAAACAAAACAATTTATCACATCTAAAGCACAGATAGGGCTGCCAGGCGTCCCGGTTTTCCTGGACATGTCCCGGTTTTAGACTATTCGTCCCGGTGTCCCGGTCCTACCTTAAAATGTCCCGGGTTTCGTTTAAGTGTCCCGGTTCTCGATTTGATTGCACAAATTTTGAATAAAAATGACTACACTGAGAGAAAAACGCGTTGTAATATTAAGAAAAATTTTATGAATTTACTGGGGGAAATAACGCATAGTAAACATGAATATTTTTTATTTGATTATCGTTTTATAATTTTCGTATTTAAAAACAATACTTTCATACCACGCACACGTGGTATTGAATCAAACTGAACATTTGAATGCACGTTTACATGTCTGGCTGTAGCACATGTCTGTAGTGCACGAAGATGCTTGCCACAAATTGCTAATTTCCAGAGCGTCAGGGTTCAAATCCTATTACAGGCAGCATGGAATTTAAATATTTATTTAACTTAATTATGAAAAAGCATCCGTTAAGTGCAAAGCGCTTCATTTTAATATTGGCGTATTTGAATTGAATATTTCTATACTAAATACTAAAATTTGTATACTTAAATTAATTACGAGTTGGGTTGGTGCTCTTTCATATGCGATTTTTTTTTTAAATTTAGCACGTTTTGCACAAGCAAAAGTTGATGATTAATATAAGTATGTACCTAAATACGTTAAAATGACATGCACAGAGTTTTACAATTATATTAAGCAAAAGCCAGAAGTTTTGAAACAAGTTCACAGCAACGAAACAAATGACTGATATTTTAATGTTACCTTGTATTTAATTTTTCTACTTTGATTACTTATAAGTACCGGGCCGTACAAAATTATTGGCTCGGAGACTTTTTCATCTGATCACAAATTTTGAAAATGTAGCGTTTGAGCCAATTAGTAAAGTGCAAGTCTGAAGTTACCAGAAAATTTCGTTGATTTTTTGCAATTATTTATTTTTTGCTGACAGTGTCTTCCACATACAAAAAAATGT
>NW_016157296.1:219613-219854 GCF_001687245.7 Rhagoletis zephyria
AGTTTAGAAATTTTATTTTTATGTTTTCTGATGTATTTAGTATAAACTGTATTTTTATAAGGAATAAAAAAGGTACATGCATTGTGAAAAATTCTCTGTGCTTTAGTTGTGATAAATTGTTGTTTTTGCTAGTGTACGTTGTAATGATCTCATGATCGCATGTTTTTATGTTTTTGTTTTTGCTTGTCAAAGTAAAATTTTACTACATCCTTTCGTACGTAATTTTTGTCGAAACGAAAGG
>NW_016157296.1:219870-229530 GCF_001687245.7 Rhagoletis zephyria
AATTTTTCACAATGCATGTACCTTTTTTGTTCCTTATAAAAATACAGTTTATACTAAATACATCAGAAAACATAAAAATAAAATTTCTAAACTTTGTGGAAAACTCGGGAAAATGCAATAAATTTGCATACAAATTCGCAACTTTCTATTCAGACTTTTTTATAAAAATTTTGAAAATGAAGTTTTGCAGCCCATAAAAATTTAGTTGATTTTTGGTATTGTTTTTACTGAGAGTTTCTGCCTTACAAGCAGTGTTGCCATTTTAGCCGTTTTCCGGCTAGATTTAGCCGGTTGCGATAGCAAACAGCCGGAGAAATTTCGATTTAGCCGGCAGCCGATTTGTTAGCCGTTTTGCAGAAAAAAATTAGCCGTTTTTAGCCGATTTTGCTATTTGCCTTGTTTTCTTAAATTTCAAATATGTATATATGTTTCCATTTTTGACTAAGCGACCCAAAATCTGTTAGAAATGGCTACTAGCCTTATCGTAGAGAAAATCTTCATGTCAGGCAGGGTTGTATGAAATTGGGCCGATTTCGCTTATTTTTATTTTAAACGAAGAGGGGATTTTCTTCATAAAATGTTTGTTATAAATGTCTAAATTTTAAGTGTGAAGTTCTATTCGCAAACTTAGAAAATAAGAAATTGTTTCACTGTTAAGACACTTAGAATGCCTTTGTGTTTGGATATAGTGCCAAAAAACAGAATAAATATTACATGTAGATATTGTCTTCCCAGATAGCGCATATTCAATTCTGCCTAAATTACAAAACATCATTTTTGCCCACTCCCAAAGGTTTAAGGTAAGGGAAAAATTGATATTTTCAAGCACTATGTACACATATGTATTTTTTTAAACAAACTTTTTTGCTGAGAACTTATTTGAATTCCAAAAAACCGAATGCCAACTTGAATTAAATGAACCAACACTGAAGTGAGTCAAAATCAAAATTGAAGAGCACAAATTTCTATGTAAAGCAAAACTCTCTGGGAATCCTACGAGACATCTGCCGGTCATATGACCGGTCATCTAAATGAGAGGTCTGCAGTCTTTTGGTATCATATTTTACATCAGAATTGAAGGGATTTCTGAAAAATCTGACCAGTTCTTTTATATTTATTTTTATAGCGTTTTTTATGTGTATTGGTTTCTATTTGAGTGTATTGAGAATCGGTCAGTCTGAAAAGGCCTTGTAGGGAAGACAAAAGGTTTGATCGTCGAAAATCCAGCGAGAATTATCACTCAAAATATCAGATAGTAAGAAAAATGCTCCCAAATTCTCTATCATGTAGAGAAACTTGCAATTTTCTGTACGAACGCAAATTTGCAAGTTTTTCTAGCAAAGCTAGTGTCCACGGTTGCATTTCAAACAAAAGAAATTTGTATAGAATTTTTAAAATTCTTTCAGAGAGGCAAAAAACAGGATCTACGTGTATATATCTTGTCAGTCCGACTTTCTTCAACATACGTTTCAATTAGTTTGTCGGGTTTACTATATCGAATCTGGCTGAGATTGCATTCCGATTAAGAATACAGTTTTTTTTGCCGAGTACCTTTCAAATTATTGGAATTAACTAATTTAATTAAGTAAACAAGTATTAACTTACATTTTTCATTTTAAATTTAATTAAATTTAAATTTTTAAATTTAACGAACAACGACAAAAAATCCAACCATGTGCCACAATCATATGTTTTTTCTAATTGCAAATTCTTGCTGCCAAAATTTTTTCCGGCTCGAATTTGTAACTTCTCTCCAAGAAACAGTCTTTTTACTCGTGATTTATTTAAATAAAACATGTGAAATTTAGTTGAAACATTTTAGCCGTTTTAAGCCGGTTTTATTTGCCAATTTAGCCGGTTCGTCCAAAAAGTTCCTGGCAACACTGCATACAAACTATGTTCGACATTTTTTTGTATGTGGAAGACACTGTCAGCAAAAAATAAATAATTGCAAAAAATCAACGAAATTTTCTGGTAGCTTCAGACTGGCACTTTACTAATTGGCTCAAAAGCTACATTTTCAAAATTTGCGGTCAGATGAAAGAGTCTCCGAGCCAATAATTTTGTACGACACGGTACTTATAAGTAATCAAAAATTAAAAAAAGAGTTAAAAAATAAAAATCGCATATGAAAGAGCACCAACCCAACTCGTAATAAATTTAAGTAGACAACTTTTAGTATTTAGTATAGAAATATTGAATTCAAATACGCCAATATTAAAATGAAGCGCTTTGCACTTAACGGATGCTTTGTCATAATTAAGTTAAAATAAAAATATTTTAATTCCATGCTGCCTGTAATGGGATTTGAACCCTGACGCTCTGGAAATTAGCAATTTGTGGCAAGCATCTTCGTGCACTCCTGACATCTGCAACAGCCAGACATGTAAATATGCATTCAAATGTTCAGTTTGATTCAAGACCACGTGTGCGTGGTATGAAAGTATTGTTTTTAAATACGAAAATTTTAAAACGATAATCAAATAAAAAATATTCATGTTTACTATGCGTTATTTCCCCCAGTTAATTCATAAAATTTTTCTTAATATTACAACGCGGTTTTTTTTCTCAGTGTAGTCATTTTTATTGAAAATTTGTGCATTCAACTCGAAAACCGGGACACCGGGACAAATAGTCTAAAACCGGTGCATGTCCGGGAAAACCGGGACGTCTGGCGGCCCTACAATATATTCAATGTATAGCGTACTATTTGCTTTTTGAGTAAGTACTTACGCTCACGTTTTCGGAAAATTTGTTACTAAATCTTGTAAGTAGAACTGATTTTGAATTATTTTCTTAATTAATCTTTACAAGTTTTGTTTTTTGCAGCAGGTGACAGCATATGACTTAAATATGATGCAAACCAAGCGTACGCGCATTTTTTTTTTTTTTTGATTCTTGGACTAAGGATCCCGCGTTCAAAGGCTGGTTGTTTAAACACTTGAGGTTACAAGACTTATTACAATGTTTGCAATTGCATATTAAAAGCCCAATCAGGAAGAGCTGATCTATTGCAACACGCACGCTCGCAAAAGCACTATGTTCCTTCTTAGCATTTTCGACAACCGACCACCTAAACAAATGTCTACAAGAAAAAAAAACATATTAAAAATCAACGCGATTCTTTAGCAACTTAAAACTTGCGCATTATTACCCTGGAACTAAATGCGCTATCAAACTGAATACTTAAAAAAATTCTAAAAAATCTGAATAAAAACTAGAAAATCTAGCTGAAACTTTGCAGACTTTTTATAATTTTTGCACAAAGTTTGACATGTGGATTTATATTGTGTTAGCTATATAATGAGCTTGGCTTTTATGAAAAACTAATAAACATTAAATAAACAAATGAAAAACAGCCAAAATCGATCAAAGTGTTGATGACTTAATCAGCTGATCACAAGTGTAAATATGTATAAAATGATTTTTATATTAACGATCGCAAACCAGTTTACAATAGCGGTATTCACCAAATTGTTGTCAACAGTTTTTGCTTTTTACACGAACTTGCAGGAAGGATACCGTACTCCAAAATCATGTAAGTGAGAACGATTTTTGGAGAGTTGAGTAGAGAATGAAGTTGCAAGATTTTGCCCGATGGTTTTTTTGTTCTCGTACTTTTTGCTGTTATTCACTTTTTACTCTCACTTCAGAGAGCGATTTTGCTGTTGCTGTTGCTATATTCATGTATGTTCATTTCCGCCTAGCTTTTTTATTAATAGACTACTAAACCTATGCCTAAAACCATCTACGAATATCAAAACTAGTTGCAACAAATGAGTTTATACATATGTATGTATGCACATACATAGGTAGCAAGCCGAGTTTGCATAATCGGAAGTAATAATCAATTGTACCGCATTTCCTCTTACCATCCTTATGCCTAAATGTATGCAACCATTTGCAATAGCACAGGGCGCTTCTAAGGAAATTATAAATTTGCTGCTGCAATAAACATCCAAATTTCCTGCTGGGTTACAGCTTCGCAAATTTTACCCCTTCCGAAACCAAAGAGGTATACACATCAAAAAAATAACTCGATTTTCGGAATCACCGAGCAATTCTACATAGGATTTGGATAGTGGCATCCATAGAACATTTTTGCTGTAAACCATTGTTATTTATAAAGGCGGACAAAGCCGCAACTGAGAATATGCTGACTGGATAGTTTTAGGCTTATTTGAATTCTGGGCGGAATAGTAGCGGCGGTTTCGGTTGATATTGTTGTTGCTCCTATTTGTCGTTGGTTAGCCATTATTGATGATATTACGAGTATTACTATATACATACTTGCTTTTGCTGGTAGCAATAGCCCCATTTGAAATCTTACGAAATTGGCAGCGATTGCGAAAATGTTTTTCTATCTTGCATCTTGCCTCCCTTTTTCCTTCCTTCACTTCGGCGCCCAAACCTAAAGGTTCCTTAGTGCAATTTCATATACAAATACACACATTTAGATACAACATAGACATGTACACTAGGGTGTCTCAGAAATTTAATTTTGCGAAATTCGATACGTATAACCTTACAATTTTTCTTTTTGGCTTAAACAGGGTGACCTGTGCCGACATGATATTGAATTTATGGTTAAGAAGTCATACCCCAGTTATCATAAGACTAATAATCCGACGTGAAAATCTATCCTTGTGTACCACACACATAAAATTGGTGAAGCTCAATCGCAGTAAATCAATCTTTTAGGTTTTCCGTATTCTAACCAGTATTATGGACACTTATCATAAACTATGTGCTATACCTACATAATTTAAGACCTTTTAAATAATGCTAACATTCTAGGGGATTTCATCGGAGCACACGCCTCTAAAGCTACCCACCAAGACCGGTGTACCGTTTACCTTCTGTTTAACTTCTACAACTCGAAACTTCCTCAGGCACCAAAAGGAGTTTTCACTGACTGAAGATTGCTCGATATTGTTACGGCATGACATTTAGTCTGTTCCTTTGAACTTCGGACAAAAACCTGTGGAACAGTCAAACTACAATTTTACTCTCTCAAGTGAGAGTAAATGGAGAACAGATTCAGCAGTGCACGGGAACGCAAAAAGCACTATTTCCTGTAAAAACGTCAGTCGGTTTGTTTACATGTCATTGGTACAACACTGATTTGGCTGAAATATCACTAAATAATTATTAAAATTTACGTATTCAAATATTTTGTTGTTTACTTCCATGTTTTAACAAATATAAGGTTCTTTGCTTTCACTGCTTTCTGTTTTTGTTTGCACATGTAAATCAGCTGATCGTTTGACACTTTTCATGAACTTACAGGAAAAAAACTCCGGACTAACCGATCTATTCCCACAACACTGACAAAATTCATCATATGACTATTGTCACAATTACTTAAAACACAATATAAACATGGTTTCGCCGTTGTCACTTACTCAGTAGGTCATAACAATAAAACTGACAATTGTCATACGACAGCTTAAAATAAATTTGCGGCATAGTATTAGGCGCAGTAGTAAAGGCAATAGTCAGCCGCTGAGTTTTGTCAGTGGTGTGGGAATAGGGCGGTAAATCCTGTAACTTCTGACTAGGAACAGTTGTTCAGTTACTCTCTCTAAAGTGTTCCCACTTACAGGTTTTATGTCAATACGACTTCCTGTAAGTTCTGACTAAATCGTGTAAACCGGACTGCTATTGGAACAGACTAATTGATTACCTGCGTTTGAAAGAAAATGGCTACCTCTCTGAACTGTACAGACAGCCCTTAAGTAATATTCAACGAACGACAACCAACATCTTTACCAACTCTCGCCTTGTGAATGCCGGCATCGGAGTTCATCTACCTCATATTGCAGACGAAGATATTCAGCTGCATCGAGAAACCCGCGTAACTCTGGATCCGGTAACAGGTTTAACTCAAATAACCAATAAGGCATATGTCGGGCTTGCGAAGGCATCCCACACGGCACTAATCTCCTACTACCTTGTTTCCATTAAACTCACTCGGCTAACAGCCGTGTTAGTTCAGTGTGAGATAACTCGTACATAGGTGTATAGCCAGTTGTCTGCCACGGTAGTAGCTACTGGAGCCGCACAAAGCTACGGTCAATAAAATAGCTCATAGCTCAGTTGGAAGTATCATTTTCCTAAAACTAAAGCACAACTACATATGTATACTTCGACAAGATCGGCCCGGGATACACTGGTCACCTCAGCGGCATTTGTGGAAACTAAAATGAGAAATATGAAAAATTTCTTGAAAGAAATTTGTATCCTTTAATGTCATTGAAAAACTAAAAACGCAGTTTTTGTGCGATTAAAATGCCGATTGTTTTGTCAAATTATTCAAATTAAATTTTTGTCGCACTTCAACTTCAAGTCGGCACGAGTTATCGCCATGCTTTAGCATCGCAACTTTGTATGAATATACACCCAAATGCTCTTTTACACGCTAGATACGTCCCAGCAAAAAAGGCAAATTAGGGGATATGTTCCATAACTTTGAAAAATCGTGTAAGATGAAATAATGTCAAATATTTTCCGAAAAAGTCGTGCAAAAAAGCAAATTTTAATGAAATTAATACAAAAACAGGTATAACAGTAGCTTTATAGTTAGAGAATATACATAATCATGAAAAAAAATATTTGCATTAATTGGAGAAAAATCCTACGAATTAATTTATGCAAAAAAATTTACCTAATTTTTTTATGCAGTTGTGCCTCTTTTAAAGACGGTGTAAGATATATTCTGTAATTTTCACAAAAACTAGTTTCTGATGTTACACGTGCTGGAAAATCTCGTTTGCGTGACGATGCACCAGGGGCTTAAGTGTCATAACTAAATAAAAGCGGCAAAGCTACGTCAAATGACCAATAACAAATATACAAATGTACATATCAAGCCCTAACAGCCAAAAAGATGTAAGCAACTCTTTTTTAAGATTTTTTTGCAGAAATGTTCCTTCTGCATATAAAAAAAAAATAAAATTAAAAATTGTTGCTTACATCTTTGAGGAGGTTAGGGCTCCTTATGTACTTTTATGAGTTTACATAGTACATATGTAATTGTGTACATATGTATATATGTACAGCTTTTTTCATCGCCGTTCAAATTGACGTGGCCATTTTCGCTGACTGCTGGTCATTGTGCAATGAATATTACATATCGTCACCTGAAATGAAAAAAGACCTAACAACATCGTAAATGAGATGCATAAAGTGACTAATATTTTAATTTTTTTCATAAAATTATGTATAAATCAAAAAGTGAATTTTGAACTTTTTATTAGTTATGACTTTTTGCATTTCAACGATGATGTTTGTTATGTCTTTTTGCATTTCAGGTTACGATATTTGTCAAGTAAAATAAATAGAATGGAAATGTATTAAACATGATTGTTTTCAGTGCCAAAAATAAAAACGATTAAAGTAAATTCATTAACTGGAAATTTTTCTTTAAGGAGCTAAAAAGCAAATGAATTTTTCTAGCTCTTTGCTCCAGCTAAGATCCTTTGCTCCTTTGCTCCGCTCCGAAGCCCTGTTAATTTTAGTGAAAATTGCAGATACCTAGAAGGTATTGAATTTTAGTCCTCGATATAAAATAGAAATTATGAATCAAAATCAGTTTCGCAACTATTCATCGCTACCACACTTTGGCACAAATTATTGTACTGAATAACGAAACGCTGTTTTCAAGTTGAAGTACAATGACACAAAAAAGTGATAACAAAATTCGGGTATTTCCCTTAACTCCGGGAATACAACGTAAACAAGCCATGAACAAGAACCAGTCACGAATAGACAAAATACACCACTCACACACATCGCGAGACCTTTCACCACAGACGTGTGGGCATAATCGACCGCCTTCTGAGTACACTGTCAAAATTAGAATATATTTTTTTTTTTAGATTCGTGATAGAACAAAAAAGTCGTGTAAAAAAGTGTATTGATGAAACGTGTTGTTTCAAACTCGTTTCAAAAAGACCGTGCATAAAGTTGGGTGTATGTCATTTAAGTCAAAAAGAAAACAATTAGTGGGTATGCATATAAAATTAAAAAAAAAATTAATTCACTCCTTATTTTTTAGGACACCCTAATGCACACATATATAGGCTTCGCTAAATGGTCTGACGAATTTTCAAGATGAGCGAGAAAAAAGATGTTGTGGGCCGCGCTGCGTTTGGTTTTATTACCGGCAAAGCATGTGAAAATTTACAAATAAAAATAAATGGAAAATGAATAAAACAAACATTTTCCTTTCGCAAATTTATTTTCTTTGTTGGATATTGAATAGATTTTTATATTGAATTTGCTGAACGAGTTTGGAACTCGTTTACCTATCATTATATAGGAGCTGTAGCAGTGGGCGCAGCGACAAAAAAAAATACATGTTTGGTTTTATCGCAAAATATAAACATATAACCGAAATTGAATTTGGCTACGATTTGATTTCATTACTACTGTTACCACTGAGCGAGTTTTCTATTACGTTGTTCCTTTCTGTCGAAATGTCCTTTACTCATTTGTATTTACTTGATTGTATCTTTATTGAATAATACATAAAAACACACAAATATACATTTGTACGCTTATGTTCGTATGTGATCCTATGTTTATCGTGAGTGGTGTTATCAATTTTTATTCGCACACAAATCCACGTTGCTATTTTGAATTTGTTCTCGCATCAACTTTTTAAAATTTTAAGCACTGATACAGTCTGATAAATCGTATTTGTCGCCAAACTTCTTTGGCAGCTTAGTACTGGTCATAGTGTTGGAAATGAAAGTGTTCCTTCAGTGCGAAATATGTATCGACTGAAAATTGTATCGGCTCCCAACAAACATTTCTGTAATGCTGGATTTCCAATAGGCATTAAATGGCAGAAATTTTAATGAAAAACTTGGGCATTAAAAAATGTTGTTGTCATTACTTAAAAAAAAATAGTCATTAATTTGTCAATGTTATTGTGGCTTATTAACATTTTATTTTTAATATTTTTATTGTTTATTAGGATAAATTGAAAAAGCAACAAAGTCTAAGCGGTAGATTTTATAGCAGCTATTTCGGAGATCACCACATCTCTTCATCAGACTTCTTTTTTCTAGACTTCAGCAGGGATCGAACCTGCGAATTCGATGTTCAAAGTCAGAAGCGTTAACCACTGAGCTATGTACATCCCGTAAACTCTTGTTGCTAATTCATTTTTCCTTATTCAACCAACTACTATCAAGTGCAGCTGATTTGCCGCTATTTAAACTCGACAGCGTGGTTGTTGTTGTCAATTCTATAAATCCATTTGCTTATTTTGCTTTTTTGTATAGTTTCAGGCAGGCTCTTCCAAAACTATGTATATGTCAATGTTATTCTGGCTTATTAACATTTCATTTTTAATATTTTTATTGAGCTTTGTACCACGATTGTTTATTAGGAAAAATTGAAAAAGCAACAAAGTGCAGGTATGTACACAGTATTAACTATGCTACACCCGCACTTAATCAACCTGTGAAGACGCAGTTGTACATAAATATGTATGTATAAATGCATTTAGTTCACCCAATGTGCCGCTACTACTTACATACATATGTATAAATTGCCACTGATCAAAACTACTTGAGAAAAAAGCATTAGGTTAATAGCACGAGTGCAACACCGTACACGTGATAGAAGTAAAACTTCTCAAAAAACGCA